>NC_051157.2:211258606-211554410 GCF_013339745.2 Dermacentor silvarum | reverse complement strand
TGATTTCGTGCAGAAAATAAAGTATTTCCTTTTACAGCGAAAGCTGTATATGGCTAGACGAAACGAAAAACCGTTCGCCACATGTTTCGATAAAGGTCTCTATTGGCTGAGCCGTCAGTTACGTCCTTCTCTACGTCGCACCCAAGCGCGCGCGCCATTGGCAGCGCCGTTAGTGACGTCGTTCTCTGCGTCGTATCCAAGCACACGCGCCAAATGCTGCTCGAGAAACTCCCGCCGAAAGCGGGCGTTGGCCCCGACCCCTTAGCCACGTTGACGCTGCTTTGCCCGCAACGCCGCCTCCTCGGTTCGTCGTTTTAGCATGCGTTCGATATCTCGAGTTAGCTCGGCGTCGTGGTTAGCAGAGTCTGCCCGCCATTGGCGCTTGCGTTCCACTTCGCGATTTCAACGTGGACGTTTCGTCGCAGCCGAAGCCAAAGTGCCGCTCGAGAAACTCCCGCCGAAAGCGGGCGTTGGCCCCGGCAAACTCGTTCCCGGCATTGCCACGTTGACGCTGCTCTGCCCGCAACGCCGCTTCCTCGGCTCGCCGTTGTCGCATGCATTCGATATCTCAAGTTAGCTCGGCGTCGTGGTTAGCAGCATCTGCCCGCCATTGGCGCTTGCGTTCCACTAGAAATACAAACATGTAACCAATAATTGAGAAACGCTTCAATACAGCGTCGGGATTAACCCACTGCTAAACACCGGGGCCGCACGTTTCAGCTTCGCTGATTAACCATCTGTCCGGAGTGTTTGGACGCTGTTTTTAATGATAATTTCAAGACTTTCAGTTTTATATTTGATATGCATAGTTTTGTCATTGTAAGCTTGTCGCATACGAACATTTCCTGTTGCCCCTTTCAAAGTGCAATTATCGGATACAGACCCCGTCAAGCCTTTTTCGGCTCTTATTCTGTGCCCCCAGCATTTTTTACATGCTATAATGTACCACAATGCCGAAATAAAATGAATGAACGAATGAATGAATGAAAGTGTCCTCCAATTTTTAACAGCGAAGCTGTATTTAGTCGACCCTTCGCCGTCTGTCCGGCGTCACGCAGGTCACGTGACCAGGAAAGGATGATAGCCGCGCCGGGAGAGGGCAGGTCACGTGACCAACAGAGGAGAGCTGTGCTGGGGGAGGATTAGACTAATTAGAGGCCGCGCTGGGCGCGAGGAGGACAGGCGATAAGAGGAGGTGTTTGTGTGCGGCGCGCCCTTTCGGATAATGTGCAATGCGTACTGCTGCTGCCGACGCGCTCCGCGTTTCTCCGCGTTCGCGCCCAACGCGCGTGGTGTCCGTGACTGCAACCGATGCCGCTGATGTCGGCTCGACAGGTTTCGACCAGAGAACTGGACACTCGTCGAGTAGCGTCGGAAGTCGCTGCCTCTTCTCGCCTCGCACCATTTCAGTATAATATAACCTCCCGTTGTAGATCTGTGTTTACTTGTGTTTACGCAATTGCATCACGTGCAACACATGCACATATAACGCTCGTAACACTCGGTGTAACTAACACAGCTTCGCTGTTCGACCATCTTCACGGAGTAGAAGGGGCGGTGATTTTTTTAAATGCCATTTCTTTGCGAACATTTGTCACTTTGAGAGTATCTATCTATCTATATATATATATATATATATATATATATATATATATATATATGTAGCCGCCGACGTCTTGGTGCTCTCACGGTCGTTTCGTTAACTTTGTATGTACCAAAATTAGCATAGCATGGACCAGAGTGTATAACGAACATAAATGATAGCACAAATGGTTTCCAGCAGGACGTACGGACATGGACAGAAAGTGACGACGACACACTCTGGATTAGCAGCTGAATGTTTTTTCTTGGTTTCCCACACCTTTTATAGCGCAAGACAGCCAATGCTTCTTCCTTTTGCCATGCCAGTTATCCGTCTCTTAGAGCGAAATATCGTCTTTGCGCAAGTAGCTTTTTTTTTTCTTTTTCTGTTAATAGTATCGATGGTGTACTGATGCATGATTGGCCGCCTCTGTCAATGACCATGGCTTCTAAGACGATATTTCGCTCTCAGAGACGGATAACCGGCGTTACAAAAGGAAGAAGCATTAGTTGTCTTGTGCTATAAAAGGTGTGGGAAACCAAGAATTTACCAAGGTCGATCCACATAGGTCGCGAAGCTTCGGGCGAAAAGCGGTTCAGAACGAATTGTCACCCACATCAGCAAAGGTGGTTATAAGTAAAGTCCCTAGATTTTCTGCTCTTTTTTAAGTAGTGACATCTACCTCCGTCGGCAGCCATGTTCTTCCTAACCTCCTGAAGCGGCATATCTCCGTAGATAGCATCCGACCGTCAACGGCCGCTGCTCCACACAAGTGAAATATACGCTTCAGGCATGGAGCCAGACAGTCAAATACGAGCCCAAAAGCGGCTTAGTACTGCGCTGTCGAGGCCGAACGCGAAAGTTGTCTTTACTGGCGACGCCTGCCGCGTTTCTAGCTGAGCTAGCACCGACTGCAGAAAATACTTCGCACAAGGAAAATACAAAAAGTTGCAGTGGCTTAGCTCGGCTATGCCAGGATATACGTAGCGTTAGCAAAGGTTCAGCTGATTATTCTTAGCTTTCCTGGTTGTCTAGATTGTCAAGGATTAGCTTGATTGTCATGCTTACTGCTGCTCCAATGACACACACGCGGTATACGTATTATGTGGCACATGTATATTTATTTTTGCTCAACGTCACGTTGCTTCTCTATTGCCACAAAGACGGCTCGGTGATCAGTGAAGTAACACGCTGCCGTCTCTATGGCCCCAACACAGTATTTGGAGTTGTCTGTATGTCTCTGATAGACAAGATCAATGGTGCTTCCCCATTGGGTGTCTGTGCAGTTGGAAGACTGGCTAAGTCGAGGTTAAACTTGTCCTTCAAAGGAACACAAAGAGAGTCTGGAGCACGATTGAAGTCACCAGCCACCACACACAGTTCACTTGCCGCCCGACTAGGTATAGACGTAGCCACTACGTCTATAGTGTCTTTAACGGAATTGTTCGGTGGCACATACATGGCTTCGATTATCACACCACTTTCGTCAAGCTGAACGGCACAGGCTTCACCCTTAGGCACCGCTACGCTTGGCAGTTCACTGGCAGCAATCCCATTCCTGACATAGATGCAGACTCCCGAGCTTCTGGTAGCGTCAACACGACTGGCATAAGCATTTGCGCTCTCCTTCTCCATGGCTATACCACACTGGCAAACGCCAGTCAGAAGCGCAGCGGCTCCAGCGCAGTGTCAGACGGCGACTGCACAGCGAGCGCGCGCCAGGCGCCAGTGCGTCTACCACGGCTACGACGTCACTCCTCTGGAATGCGCAGACCGGCGGCGGTGAGTCGCGCGCGGCGGCGGCGGAGTGCGCGAGAGGTGCCGGCTCCGGTGGCTCCGGTGCGCAAGCCGTGTGATATCACTGATCCTTGCGCATGCGCAGCACGGCTCTTGATGTGCCGCGCGAAACGGGCTTGGCTAGGCCAGTGTAGCTAACGCTACAAAAGATAAACACGCACAGAAACATAATGCATCTTCAGCCTGCCCTCAAGTTTGCTCGCAGCCTGCAAGTGACTGCGGGGGACAGCGATAGGAAGAACATGGCCGCCGAAATGAGCGCCGACCAATGGGATTCGTCGGTGGTGCTTCAAAGCCTGCCGCTACTTAAAGAAAGCAAAAAATTATCTAGGGGCTTTAGTTATAAGAGCAGCGAATGAAGCGCGACTATGTTTGGAGGGAATAATCTCTGGGAAATAAAAAAGCGTTTTTATTGCGATAGCAATTATATGGACACTCCAAAGCAGATTTCTGCCGTCGGCGTCGCCGTCGCCGTCGCCGTGAGGTTCCGTATGACGTCAGTGGAGATGAAATCGTCGCCGATGATAAGTGGTTCTTGAGGGAAAGGGAAAGGTTGGCGCGCGCGCCGAACGCTGTATGTGCGAGTAAAAGGGCGCGAGGGACGCGCGCTTTCACGGCGAGTGAACGCACGGCGAAGAACAAACGCGCGTTCTGCGCCGTGCTCCCTTAAGGGCTGCAGAAGTAGGCGTCTCTTTCCTCCTTTACAATCACCATATATGTAGAACAAACGCGCCTTGTTCCGACGCGCGAAAAGCCGTGGCGGGGAGGGGAAGGGAGGCGACGTTTAGCTGCGGCACCAAGTGCCTATTTATATCAGAGGCTCCGGCAACTGTCACAAACGCCGCACGCATTTTGTGTGAACGCGGGCAAAACGCCGACGGCGTCGACAACAGTTCTGCGTGTTGCCGGTGCTGCTGCATGTACAAGTTTATACAGCTGATAAAGCTACTATCATTACTCCGTATAGCTCTCTACAAATTTGCTATCGCAATTGATGCTTCGCCTTTCAGGTGAAACTGCGACAACTTTTTAATTAGAGCGAGACGCAGTTATTTTTTATTCAACGAAAATACAATTGCTAATCAATTTTATGTACTCATGGCGAGAAAGGAAGGGACAACTTCATTTCACTTGATCATTATCAATAAATACCTTTTTCAGCGCCCACCGTAAGAGTGCCCATCGATAGTGGCGGGGCGTTGACGCCGCTATTACTTGCCGTGCAATGCAGCTCTTGGAGTGCTTGGAAAGGCGCGCTCGTAAAGTTCACCTGTTACAATACGCCCCCTCACATGTTGTGTTGTTTTGGTTGTCGATTTTTGTCTGAATTTGGTGACGCGGTGTATTGTTTCTTAACCTGTACAGTCAAACGTAGTGAGTTGCGACCGTCAGATACTTGTTTACTTTAGTTGTTTTCATGCGACAGCGCTGGCCGAAGGGCTTGGCGTCCGACGAAAGGACGAGCAATCTACGCAATCTAAGCCCAAAGCGTTCGTCGGGCTCCAAAGAAAGTATGTTCTGTGCAGCGATGCGATTTCGACACCCGTACGGCTGATCTTTTCCTACATTGCTTTCCGCGCTAAAAGCTGGGAAATCCCATCAAGTCGAGTGGCGGGGTACTTGAATATACAGCTCTAATAGCAGGGCTTCGAAAACAAATTTCGCGCCTATGAGAACAAAGTGACGTCACTTCTATTATTAACGGGTATGACGTCGCATTATTTTTCTTCCGCCGGAAGTGTTCCCTCCTCACACATATGGCGCTAAGCCCCATTAACCACCGATGAGCTGCCATGTTTTGAACGTATGGGCTTCTATGGAAGCTTCGCTACCAGGTATATTTACCTTGAATTTACATTCAGTTGCTAGTCCAGCGTGTGTGATCGTCCCTTTCTGTCCCTGTCCGTACGTTCTACTGAAAACCATTTGTTCTATGTGCAACCAACGAGCTCAGGGAAACACTATTCTATAAATTATAGGTCACGACATGCTTGTCATGTAGACAATGAAACAGCCGCCTACGTTGTCGTGTTCCGGGGCTTCCGTGAACGAAGAGGCAGACTGTACTTTGTGGGGTTTCGGGTGCTCGCAGTGGTTTTGCAACGCCGTTCCATTGCGTTGCCTTACCGAGAGCTCCATGTCCCTCGCCTCTCTGCCTGGACGGGGTAGCAGCGGGTCATAAAACACTGTCACTCGGCTGTCGTCCCACCCACGGCAAGGTAAGCGGGCTTCCCCCATTGGCCGACTTTTCGGCGGGATTCGGGCCCTGCTTGCGTGCGCTCCCGGTAAGCGGGCGCAAGGCGGGGCCCGGGGAGACCTCATCCAGGCGTGGGAAGGTGCGTACGTGCTCCTCTCTGCCGGCGGCGCCGCGGCGGCCCCCTTTGTCCGCCGCCGGCCGATGGTTACTTCGGCTCGTCGGGGTCCCGGCCTCGGCGGGCGCGGGCACTCTTCCGTCGTCTCGATGTCCTGGAGCAGCGCCTTGCGTTCGTGCCCCCGTCTTTTCTTCTGTTTCTTTCTGTTCCCATTTTCTTTGCTTTAGGGTGCGCGATGGCACGCGCTGGCAGTAGGATAGGCAGCCTCCCTCCTGGCTGGGTTCTTTGTTCTTTGATTTCTCCGTCGCGGTGCGCAGTTAGCGGCCACTGACGACCATTTGGCTATGTTTTGTGTTGTGATTAGACTTAGATTCGGATGTGTTGTTTAAACTTATGCTGTATTGAACCCCAGCTTAACAAATGGTGTCTGTTCCTTCTCAAGAGCTTCGAATAGGGTCTCCATTGCTGTGCGCGCTGGCTTGCCTTCCCCTAGCTGCATGGGACCGGCGTGCGCGAGCGCGCGCAGCGGCGCGTCGGCACAAGGAGTGGGCGCGGACGCGGCGCCCTACATGTACATACGCATCGCGGCTCGGAGTGCTCGAACCCGCGGTGGTCGTCCGGCGCGCGCGATATCGTGGCGTGCGCGCCGTGAGCGTAGCGTAGCGATGAGACCACAACTTGAAACATGCTTTATTGTATGACGGCAACTTGAAGTGGCAGAATGACAGCCAAGGAATGCAAGGACAAAATGCTCACCCAGCCTTGAAGCCACCGATTACATACACAGAGCGATGTGGTCGCGATATGGGCCGCGTAACAGCAAGGGAACGTTATCACGCTATCACGCAAGTACACGTGTACAGATATGCGACAAAAATCTTGGTGCTCTCGTGGTCGTTTCGTTAACTTGGGGGTACCCCGCACACTTCTTCGCATAACATCTATCCCCCAGGGCGTAGGCTCTGCCGGCATTTTTTTATTAACAGCGAAGCTGTTTAAGCCAGTCGGAATTTGTGGTTCGTGGTTCGTATCAAGAAACTATCGAGAAATGAAAGATAATAAACTTTCTTGCCGAGGCGGGATTCGAGCCCGCGTACCCCAGGTCCCAAGGCGAGCGTCGTAACCACTAGGATAATAAATTTTTTAATCAATTAAGGCTATACAGCCACGCTTGCATAACATGCATTTATGCGAACCATATGATTGCGTTCGAGCGTCATTTTCGTCCACAGCTGGCGCGTTCGCACGTTCGTGCTCTGCGAGGTGAACAGGGAGCGGGTCTGCAGGAACGCTTAATCGGCATTGCAACGCGGTGTCGGTGTTGCACGCTGCGCTATGCAAAGCGCCGTGACGGCCCCAAGTCCGAGACGCGCGAAAAGAAATTATCATCATCATGATTAATAAGATTAAAAGTTCGCGCGCCCTTCCAGAAAATGCTGAGCTAGATCGCCCAGCTTCGCTGTTTCAAGCATGCGCGGCCGAGTGCAAGGTTAAGCTTTTTTTTATTGCGATAGCAATTATATGGACACTTCAACCGGATTTCTGCCGTCGGCTTCGCCGTCGTCGTCGCCGTCGCCGTGAGGTTCCGTATAGATTCGAAGGGCGATAAAATCGTCGCCGCGCGCCGTATGCGCGAGTGAGAGCGCGCGGGGGACGCGCGCTATCACGGAGAGCCAAAGCACGGCGGAAAGCAAACGCGACCGTCGCGCGAAAGTCCGTGGGAATATGGGGGGAGGGAGGCGGGGCGACGTTGTGCTACGGCACCAAATGCGTATATTGCAACCGAGCGCAAGGGGAACTGGCAACGCAATCTCCCACGCGAAAGCAAAAAAGCGGGAAGGCAGCGCGGGAGGGAGGGGGGAGAGCAGATTCTACAATGCCAACAAATACGCTTGCACTGGCTGTGGTGGCGGTCGCCCGTACCGTCTCTTATCTCCACACGGCTCTGACCTTTGTATGCGAAGAATCGTGTGGTCTATCGCTTCAACGGAAACTGAGCGGCGAATGCACAGCGCATACAAAGGTCAGAGCCGTGTGGAGATAAGCAGCGGCTGCGCTTGCTGCCAGCGTTTTGACAGTCGTTGTCTGCGGTCATTCAGTGTGATCTATCCATGTTTGCTTGTGCGCGGTGACACCACGCTTGTCAATTCAGTTAGAAAGCGAATGCGTCCAAGCTTATGCAGCCGATAAAACTACTATCCCTACTCCGCATAGTTCTTTACCAATTTTCTATCGCTATTGATGCTTCGCCTTTCGGGCGAAACTGCGACATTTTTTTTCTCACTGTCCTTTTCATGACACCTGGTCGTCTATTTGCACTTTCAGTTACCCTGTACTTGGCTCCCAAATTTTTTAGCATGTTCTTGTCGCGTCAGCACTCGGTAGTGGATGCGTGGTCGTGCGTGTGTGTGTGTTGCACACTGGGGTCGACACTCAACGACAAGCGTGACGCCTCCGAGAATGTATTATATCTGCTGCCATAGCCGTGAAGGGCGCTGCCTAACACGCCCAGGGCTTGACCTAGTACACATATACTCGTACAAATACCAAAGAAAGTGGATGGCATAGGATGGCCGCCGCGGTAGCTAATGGTGAAGAGTGGACAGGTAACGTGAAAGATGTGGGTTCGGCTCCCACCTGTGGTGATAACTTAGAGACCGGATTTTAGGCAAATGCCTTTTTTGTTCCTTGCGCTCCTATCATCCCACTTTGATATATGAGCATAAATAAGAGGTTAAGAAGGGCTTTTATAGTGTTTTTATACTGCCTATAAATGCCTATTTTGGCGTTTCTGCCTAAATGCCTATAAATGCCTATTTTCAATATCGGCGCCTATATGAACACTATTTAGCCTCAAGTTTCGCTTTCGAGTGCAGTTAGAGACCCTTATTCGTGTTACCGGGCAACATTGACTGTTCAGAACTCTATGGGGTTCAACCTAGTCCTTTAGTTCAACCAACTCCCGGAAAACAACTGCTAGTAGCATTGAAATGGGACGCGCCGGCCAGCATACGCCGCCGCGCTGCCATTGCGCGAGCGGTTGGCGAATGCGAAACCGCGGAGAGCCGTCAGGGAAAAGGAGAGGGAAGAGCAAAAGAGGAAAGAAAATATTATGTGCACACGGCTTTTCTTTTGTTTGTAATTTACTTTTTAAGGTGTTCACCGCCGTCGGGTGTTCCTTCTCAGCGTATGAGATCCCCGTGACAAGAGGCACAATTTTGAATCCAAAAATCTGGAGATGATCGTAATTTGTTATTGTTTCCACAATCTTCATAGTGATTCTTAGACTACGGTCCGCGCGCTCTCCAAACAAATTTCTTCAAACATGTGCACTTCAAATGGGCGGAAGTGTATTTGGCAGTGTTGGGACGTCTTGCCTGTACAATTCGGATAACGTCATTGTATATGAGAAAATTTCCAAGAGTTGTACGTAACAGTCCTCATGTAAGAACATGCTAATTGCTTAATAAATCGTAGTCTCTCTTACATTTTTCATTTGTCTGTTTTTGTTTTGTCATGATTTAATTACGTCAGGCAGACCTAAAGTATCGCTTTTTATTGCAATTATATGGACACTTTCACCGGATTTCTGCCGTCGGCGTCGCCGTCGCCGTGAGATTCCGTATAGATAAAATCTTCGCCGCGCGCCGTATGCCCGAGCGGAAGCGTGCGGGGACGCACGCTGTCACGGAGAGCGAACGCACTCAATCTTCCACGCGCAAGCAAGGAAGCGGGAAGCGAGCGCCGGAGGGAGCGGGGGGGGGGGGGGGCGCATTTCTACTCTGCCAACAACCGCGCTCGTCGCTCGCTCGCACCGTCTCTTATCTCCACACGGCTCTGACCTTTATGCGCCGTGCATTCGCCGCTCAGTTTCCGTTGAAGCGATAGACCGCACGTACCTTCGCCCGCTGCTTGCTGCCAGCGTTTTGACAGTCGTTGTCTGCAGTCATTCAGTGTGATCTATTCATGTTTGTTTGTGCGCGCTCACACCACAGTTAGTAATAGTCGGGCAACATTTTCCAACGCACGCTACACATGCAATGCTGCCCGGGTCGGCAGTGCAGCGCTACAGGTGTGTCCCTTCGCACGCGCTGCCCACGGGAAGCGCTTCTCATCAACACCACCGTTTCACACGCGCCTTCTCGTGGTCATCGAGTCTCTCTTCATGTCGGTCTACTTACGCCGCAGCACACCTGCTTACTTAATCAGCTCATGTTTACTACAATTCATATTGCTACCAAAGCCGCTCACCTTACTTCGTATGACATTGCTGTGTTGCTATCGCATTCATTGCTTCGCCCTTAGGGCGAAACTGTGACATTTTTTAATCAGTATTCCCAGCTTTCAAGTATTCTTTTTCATGCCTGTTTCACTATATGCGACGCTCGACTACAGTGGTCATTGAACATGACTATGACCAGTGTGCTTATTGAATTAAGCCAATTGATCGTCATTAGTTCAGCAGTTTTATGGGACAATTTCACGGCTATGTTAAACATGTTGGCACCTTTGTGCCATCGTAGACAATAACATTTCTTCTTTTCCTATCGTAGATATAGGCCTGCGCACGTCCTCGTTTGAAATTATTTGCATATATGTAAAAATTTATGTATGGTGCCTATATTTACAAAGTTGGAGGCCTAAAACGGTTGTTTTGCTTGCCTACTTTTGGCGCCTAAAACGCACTTTTTTTATGCCTAAAGATCCGGCCTCTAGTGATAAGTTGTCCTTTCGTTAGCTTTCCGATTTATTTTTCTTTGTTAATTCTGCATGTCAATTCATTAAAAGTAACACCTAATTTCTTCTGTGCTTTTGGTGCCTCATTGTCTGTTTGCTTCGTAAGAGTGTAATCCTCCGCACTTGCAACATGTATGGCCCGCCGCGGTGGCTTAGCTAAGGCTATGGTGTTGCGCTGCTAAGCACCAAGTCGCGGCATCAAAGCCCGGTCGCGGCGGCCGCATTTCTATGGAGGCGAAATGCAAAAGCGCCCGTGCCCCGTGCATTGGGGGCACGTTAAAGATTCCCTGGTGGTCAAAATTAATCCGGAGTCCCCCACTACGGCGTGCCTCATAATCAAGACGTGCTTTTGGCACGTAAAACCGCAGAATTCATTCATGCATGCAACATCTGTGGAAGCACTAGTCTTTCGGCTTTGTTGACAGGCTGTTTCACAGGCTCCACAGGTGAAGGCAGCGCAGAAGAACTTGAACTTTTTTGTAAGCATGCTTCGTCGTATTGAAAATGCAGCCGCGGTAAATTCGAACCCGCGACCTAGCAGTAGTGGACCACAGCCAGGGAGCCGCCAGAGCGGATTCAAGCTTGCACAAGTATACTCGTGCATCCTAGTGCCAAATAAATTGTATGTCATGGCGTGCTGACAAGAGGGCGCTCGCACTCTGTTCTAAATCTGAAGCGCAAACTGAACTATAGATCAATCAAATGATCATTGGAAGGCTAGCTTTAGTGGCGCACGGGGAAACAACAAATGGGGCAGTGCATGCAGGGAAACATGGGCTGGCAGTCCTTCGAAATGCGGAAGCCCCAAGGCAAGATCTGTTCCGAAAAACGACTGATGCATATGAAGGAAAAGAGGTGAGTGGCTAAGGCTTGTAGGTACCCATATAGAATAAACCTTGACTCAAAGTGTAGAAGAAAAATAGCCAGTAAATTGACCATTAAACATTATGTTAATGGCTAGGCCGACGACAAGTAAAATGGCGTTAAAAACAATGCTTGAGAGGAAGCAACAGTGTACTTGAAGGTGTGGTGGAGAAGAAGCGTGTAACGGAAATATATCAAACAGCGAAGAATCAAATCAAAACTGGATAGATTTATGTCTGTTCAAGGCACAGTGTACTAATGCTTGAAGTTTAGGATGCCTGAGAACATGGTGTTATAGGTGAAAATTTGCCGATTACGACGCTACTTGCGTATCGTGTGAAGCTGGTACGGAAATGATAAAACATATTACGTTAGCAGTCCGAGGCCTTCCCGAGCGAATTGTATTCAAGGATAGTAAAAAAAGCCTAATGAATCTGCGGTGGAGAATAGTTAAAGACGACTGGAGTATAGGTGGCGCAAAAGCAGGAAACATAGAGAAGAGATATCACGGAAACACATTACTTTCAGGATCAATGCTTTTTTAACACGAACTGTGAGTCCTGAAGACCGAACTGAATTGAATTCTGGGGTTTACGTAGTCATAACCACGATATATGATTATGAGGTGCGCCGCAGTGGGGGACTCCGGATTAATTTTGACCACCAGGGATCTTTAACGTGCCCCCAATGCACGGGACACGGATGTTTTTTTTTTTTTTTTTCATTTCGTTCCCTTCGAAATGCTACCGGCGCGGCCGGGATTTGATCCCGTGACCTCGTGCTTAGCAGCGCAACACCATAGCCGCTAAGCCACCGCGGCGGGTCCTGAAGACCGACAAGGGGCTGGAAGGTAGGTATACGTAACGAGCTTAATGGCATCCGCCAACACTTTCTTTGAAAGGGGACAATCATAACCTCCATTCATATCCCTCCACATTGATCCAGTACTCTGACGATCCTGTGATATTCATTCGCGCGCCCTAATTGATCTGATAAGCGCGTATGCAGTTGTGCGGACGGCAGCCGTGTTCGGAACTTGAAAAATCACTGAAAACGCATACACTTTCCGAAGCCACAGCGTAAGCTACTGATCACGCCGTACGATCCAACATACCTAGCATTTCTCCAGAGTGGCATCTACTTCACATGCCAGGGACGAGTATCCCGCCATAGATGGCGCTTACATTTGGAAATGCGGTTGTTTGCTTGAAGTCAGGGATACAATCAGGACTCGATGACAGCCAACGGTTAGTGGGACGCCTCGCATTGGGCGCTCACGGGAAGACTACTAATGAAGCTGTGCAGGGAGATATGGGCTGGACAAATTTACAAATGAGGGACGCTCCGAGTAAAACTGATTATTAACAACGACTGAGGATTATAGAAGAAAGTAAATGAGCTGGGAGAGTATTCAGATATTTGTACAGGAAGAACATCACTTCATAGTGGAGGAAAAGAACTAGGAAGCTTACCAAGTACGCGACCGGTATAGTAAGTAACATGGCAACAAAAAATGTCAAGCGCAAAGCTAGAGAGGCTGATGCAATCTCATGGGTGGCAGCAATGGAAATGAAACCTTCTATGACTAACTACTTAATAGGAAAAAAACGAAGTCAAAAATTAGTCGAAAAAACGAAAACGAAAATTAATTTTTTTTATAAATTTCTCGGAAATAAAAAAGCAGTTAAGTGAGTAAAATGTGCACGTTGCACCTTGAATGAGCTCCGGCCCCCATACAGTTAAGCGGCGAGTGTGAACATGCTTGCACCCATAGGCAAGAGCGACATTTCTGATTGGAGAAGGACAAATATTGGCAAGCATAAACAAAACATTCACTCTAGACAATACAACATATCAATGGTAGATACAATACACATAACTGAAACAAAAAATAATATTCAAATTATACTTGTAAAACCATTCAAAACAGCAGCAACACGCGACACTGAAACAAACTGTTCCCTAACACAACAATGCAATGAAACAATAAAATGGCCTAGATAAGAGTCAATGCAAATCAAGAGTGTATAAGAACAGTGCACAAGAAACAGGGGCTAAACTATTACTCATCGCGACTTCATAATGAAATGTGTGAGAAATGTTGCTAGGACGCATGCCTGAGGCCTTGTTTGCAGGTGCTGTGGTTGAAGTGTACCCGTACTAAATTAAACATACTAATGTTAATTGTCCTTGGTTTTTATGCCCCAGCAATGTTCACAAGACACAGCAAAAAGTTATAATACGTAGATTACACCTTTTACAATCGAAAAGTAGATAAGTACAGAAAATATTCGCAATGGCGCGAACAGTACGCTTTTCGTATACGAATTTTTGTATATTTCTTTTGGTGTGGTGCACTGACTAAGTTGCAGCACTTAAGTGAAGATAAAAAATAATTATATATAATAGGCTCAACGGCAGTTGTTAAAATGTAACGGTACTTCTTAAGTAGTCATTCTTAAGCCACATCATTCAACTTGCCGCGTACATTACCAACGTACTCCTTCCATAAGGTGGCTGAGAGAGATAACTTTATAGAAAACTAAAATGTCAATGCAGGGAGCCGGGCTCCCGCGCCGTGGAGGGGCCCCAAGTCCAAGTGTAGTGCGATGACTTTATGAGTGTCGTTTATGTGAACGTGGACTTCTTGGGAACTCTTGAGGCGTTTGAATTTGTGTTCAAGAGAATGGAGAAAGAAGAAACAGAAGAACGCGAGCTTCATTCCGCCTCATCTGGCATGCACGGAGGGAATAGTGCGTGGTGTGGACTCTCGATTGAGTCCGTCAAAAACACTAGAAGAGCTCTCCGCGGCAGGTGTTATCTATCGGTACAACCGCATTACTGATAACGGTGCAACCGCATGACGTTTGCAGACACGTCATGTCCCTCAGAATTAAAAATCTCGCCACTAGTTTTCCGTGCAGATCCTCTTTCATCGCGTCCGCTACAATATCATAGTTGTTGGCGCTTTGGACACAGCGTGGGTGGCTGCAAGTCTAGTTCTCGTTGCTGCATCTGCGGTAAGGGACATCCGGGCAATGAATGCGTCACTCAAACAGAGAAGTGTTGCCTATGTGAAGGAGTCCATCAAGCTCATTATTCCGACTGTCCTTCTCCAGCACAGGAAGCTCAAATTCTCGAGGTAATGGATAAGAGGCTTTGCTCCCGTAGAGAGGCTATTGTCGCCTGTAAAGGAACTATGCCATGGTTACGCTGGTGTTGTAGCGCGCCAGTCTGCTGCCATGGATTCAACCATTTCAGAAGCGATTGCAGCTGCTGTAGAGAAGTCTATGGCTAAGGCTCATGGAGCGCCTCATTGAAAGTGTGACTAACTGTATGTCACCAATTGTTTCCGCACAATTAATGCAGCTGCTGCAAGCAACGTCTGTACCTCTTCCAACGTCAAAAGCTAATGCAGTCCCTGTGCTCAGCATGTCCAATTTACCAATGGGGAGTAAGGACAATATTACGTCTTCTTTCCATGACGTTATATTGTCTTTCCATTTCAAATATAGCTGGTCCAAGTAACATGGAGTCAGATGATGCACTGAGCATGGATGGGTAGTCGCGGGCCCCCAAACGTCACGAGTCCCCCATAAATGGTGCCTCAAATTTTTACCCTCATTCAAAACCTAAGATATAAAAACCTACGGTATAGAATCCCTAATTTCGCCGAGTCAACAGACGCTATTTTGGAGAAAGCAATTGCCACTGCGCTGCTCTCGCCGCCTGCGGGCTGATGAGAGTGCTTCAGTGGAATTGCGGCTCTATACTTGCTGCTTCAACAGATTTACTTCATCTCACACATCAGTTTTGCCCTGATTTTATAATTTTACAGGAAACTTGGCTGTATACTGGAAGAACTTTTTACGTACTTGCGCTGTTTTCGACGTTTTTGTTTGGACCGTCTTACTAGAGACGGAGGTATTGTAATCTTTGTTTCAGCTAAATTCTGCTAGATAACTAAGTTAGCATTCACGCTTATGGCACCAGACAGCGAAATACTTGCGGTGGAAATAAAGCTGCCCGGATGCAGGCCTTTCTCAGTGGTAAAAGTCCACTTTCCTTTGGGGACCCAAGACACACGTCTGTTAGATTCAATCATGGCAAACTGCGCGAAATATAAGTAGTGTTAGCCGGTGATTTTGATTCACACGATGCATCATAGGGATACAAAACGGACCACTGTGGCAAGCGACTGTGAGAATGAACAGTAGACAATGGGCTCTCTTGCATGAACACTAGAGCAGTTACGTTTCTTCGGGGACAGTCTCGCTCTGTTTTAGACCTCACGTTCTCTGGAACAAATCTTGTCATATCATCGTGGTCAACGATTGACTGCGCCACAAGCAGTGACACCTGCCTGTTGTTTTTGAAATCCCGCTAACCTCTCCGGAGCTTCAAAAGAGAAGTTTTATTAATCATGCCCGTTTTAGCACTTGTTTGAAAGCAGCGTTTAATTCAGTGAGTCATATGAGATGGAATCAAAAGGCTGATACTTTACGCTCGGTATTGGAGGATTCTCGAAAACGATCTGAATTTGTAATGCATTCGAGTAAAGCAATAGCCCTAGTAAATGGTGGAATTATGACTGCACTAGAGAATATAGGCCGAGAAAAGCTGCGTGGTAAAAGCTTCTACACAAACAGTGTCCGACAAACTGGAACGATTACAAATACATAGCGGCCACCTTTAAACGTACGGTGTCTAAAGCGAAGGATGACCATAACATCAGGCATTTTGATTTCGTGTACCTAACACGCAACAGAGGGGCATTGTTCTGCATTTTTGGAATCACGGAAGATGATTCAACCATCATTTAATGCTGACTCACTTGTTCTCACGCAGAGTGAAATTACTGAGTTCTTGGGACAAATTGGCAAAGGGCTTGAGAGACGCTTTTATTGCGATAGCAATTATATGGACACTCAAAAGCAGATTTCTGCCGTCGGCGTCGCCGTCGTCGTCGCCGTCGCCATGAGGTTCCGTATGACGTCAATGGAGATGAAATCGTCGCCGTGCGCCGAACGCTGTATGTGCGAGTGAAAGGATGATAAGTGGTTCTTGAGGGAAAGGGAAAGGTTGGCGCTATCTTCTGCAGCCCTCGAGGGAGCACGGCTCAGCGCCAGGAGTGAAAGGGCGCGAGGGGTGTGCCCTTTCCCGGGGAGTGAACGCACGGCGGAGAACAAACGCGCGTTCTGCGCCGTGCTCCCTTAAGGGCTGCAGAAGTAGGCGTCTCTTTCCTCCTTCTAGAATCACCATATATGTAGAGCAAACGCGCCTTCTTCTGACGCACGAAAGGCCGTGGGGGGGGGCAGGGAAGGGAGGCGACGTTTAGCTGCGGCACCAAGTGCCTATTTATATCAGAGGCTCCGGCAACAGTCACCAACGCCGCACGCATTTTGAGCGAACGCGGACAAAACGCCAACGGCGTCGACAACAGTTCTGCGTGTTGCCGGTGCTGCCGCATGTCCAAGTTTATACAGCTGATAAAGCTAATATCATTACTCCGTAAAGCTCTCTACAAATTTGCTATCGCAATTGATGCTTCGCCTTTCAGGTGAAACTGCGACAACTTTTCTTCTTGTCGCCCTTTATTGTTAGGCTCTGTGGATGATTTCGAGGCGGTGTCATTTGCGGAATTAACCTCAGTGGTTGTAAGTTTACGCGCTGCTGCCCCCACTCTGGTTGGAGTTGCAACCGCAATGATAAACATTTTGTATAAGGAGCATCCTGGTGACTTATTGGCTCTTATTAATCGTTCTATAGAGAGGGCTTAGATACCCTTTCAGTGGGAAGTCGCTAAAGTAATATTATTGGTCAAAAATGTCGCGTGTGCAATGTCACCAGCGAGCTGTTGCCATCATATCTCAACCAAAAATATTTGCTTTTATTTCAATTAAGAAAAAGACCGTTTCTGGAAACTGGGCACCACACGTTTCGAGCCATTTCTCTCAGTCTGCTACTCATGTGTTCGCGCTTGTAACAACGATTCGTTCTGTAGGCACTGAACCATGGAACATCAAGCAGTGCAGCCTACTCCCCTTTTTTCACTGCCAGCCCAGTTAAACCTAATGCCTAGCGTGTGAAATGGCGCACATCAAGCGGACGCAGAGCTATAATGCCTCCCCCTCCCCTGTGGAACTGCTTGCGCAAGTTGTGCTTTAGTGCTCATTTGGAATAAGTTACCGCTCGCCTGAGTACAGGCCGTGCCATGTATGTTCTGCGGGTGAGTCGCTCGTGTCCAACTGTGCATCAGCTGTGCTCGCTGTTGCGGCATTAAGAGGATGCATACATACGGTGCACTCAGTAGTAGTCACTATAATGATGGCATTTGTATGGCTGAATTAGAATGGGGAGAAAAGTTCTATCGTGCAAGAACGTGCAGCGCACAAGATATAAGTGCTAAAAATACTAATGGAGAAGTGCTTCGTACCATTCTACGTACATTCTTCGTACCATTGCTTTAAGGAGAACGTGGCATGGATTAGAGAATCATTGCAAACACACACATCTTGCACTGGCCGATTGGTAATCATTTCTATAGCTTTCGGTTCGCTTACTTTCGCCCTGAGTTCCTATTGCTTTCTTAATTCGCTGAAATCTTAATTAGTTGATGCGATTTACTTTCTTGCGCGACAAATTGTACATTTGCGCGTACAAAGTTATCGCTTGAAACCACGACTTTACTGCCTGTACCAGTATTACCAGGCCGAATTCAGGAAAGATTTTGCGCCTGTATTTGCCATGAACGCTCTGAGACTGGCGTAAATATAAAAAACAATCTAACAGCGCGAAGAACAGGCGGAAAATTGCATTAACAGAAAATATTACGTGCCTCTGCTTGTTTCCACCTGCATTTTGCGGTGTTAGAACGCTTTCAGGAGCAAAGCTGTGCAGGACAAAATGCAACTAACCTGGAAGACCTGACAATCAAACAGCGCGCGTTACATATATCGCTTTAACATAGTATATTCGGGGCGGAGGGGTTTATGCTTGACGAACTCTGATCTGCGAGAGACAGAAATGCCACTCCAATGTTCTCACCATTACAAAGCCTTTATTGGCAATACGTCTCTAATGCCTATATAATGTTAAGCTCTTGCTTATGGGTCGGCGCGTACGCGATATCGAGGTTCTCAGTGCCTTTGTATCCGCCCCGTAGACAAGCTGGATAGCGGGCGGAGGAAAATTAGCCCAGACACGGCCCTGAAGTGCGTTCTGCTGTTCCATTATGACGGCCTTATGTCCGTCGCTTCTTCAATGTTGTTACACGCTACTGGGTAATCTGCAACCAGTGCTTCCTTTCTTTTATGTTATGAATGTTCTATTTTATGTCGTTTCTTGCAACATCTTTCTTTTCAGATTGAACCTTCGACTTTCAGCGCTCCATATGTACAGTCGTGTCCCGAAGTTCTACATATGCAACTTCTGCAAGGCACGGAAATTTTATTAATTTACAAACTTAGCACGCATCAACACACACCTCGAAGACAACTCTATCTATCTCCACACCATCATTGGATTTCGCCCTCACCTTTCTACTCAAGACGCTATGTTGCAGCTCAAACATCAAGTACTAAACGACCGTTCCCGTAACATTCTAAGGTTCTAAGGGTCCTCGGTTTCACCATCTCTACCAACGGCTCCAATGCCTTGGCTCTCAACAAGATCTGCGCCCAATCTAAAAACACCCTACGCCTTCTTAAACGCATCTCCAACCGACGAGGGGGACTCAAAGAAGAAAGCCTTGTCCGCCTCGTGCAGTCCTTTGTCATATGCCACATCACCTACGTTGCTGCGTACCTCAACTGGTACCGGGCTGAGCAAAACAAGCTCGACACCCTCATACGAGGGGTCTACAAGCAAGCACTTGGCCTCCCGCATTACACTAGTACTGAACTCTTCAACCAACTAGGAGTTCACAACACCCTTGCCGAACTCATTGAAGCACAACAACGCTCTCAGCTTGAACGGCTCACCCTTACTGAAACGGGACGCTTTGTTCTATCTACGCTTGGCTTTACTTACCATCAGCAACAGGGCCCCAAACAATCGATCCCGACTGAAATCCGTAGCTGGATCCACACAGACCCTATTCCTAGAAATATGCACCCTGAATATAACAGGGCCCGGCGCCAAGCTCGGGCCGGAGCAATCATAAAAGCCCTTGCTCATGTACATGGCGTTACATTTGTTGATGCAGCCCAATATTCCCATGGCACACGATTTGTGGCCGTCGCCACACGCGATGGAGTACTACACCACGCCTCCAGCGTACGTCACTACCCCCACTGCCGAAACGGCTGAAGTGGCCATCGCCCTGGCCACTCTAGATCCCACCTGTCACACCATCGTGTGTGACTCTCGCTCAGCCGTCACTGACTTCAGCAAAGGCCGTATTTCTCCTCAAGCTCTTCGTATCCTCCGCCAGGCTCCACACTCCAAAGAAAGCATGATCTCCCTGACATGGATCCCGGCCTACGCGGGCACTGTCCACCCACACCTCCCCAACCTCAACGAGGTCACCCACTCCATTGCGCGAGGACTAGTCAACCGCGCCGGAGACACTGGAGACGAGTTGGACACCAGGGACAATCTGACTACTTAAAACGATCTCGTTAAGGCATTTTGCCTTAGTCGCCGAACCTTCCCCCCACCTCACCCCAAGTTCAGCCGGGCGCAGGCTACCACCCTGCGTCTGCTACAAACAAATACGTACCCTTCCCCCGCCCGCCTCCACCTTATATTCCCTGAAGTTTACAATACCCCCAACTGCCGGTGCTGTGGCACTCATCCGGCTATGCTTCCTCATATGCTGTGGGAGTGCCCAGCACAGTACACACACATTAACACCACGACCTGTCACACCATCGTGTGTGACTCTCGCTCAGCCGTCACTGACTTCAGCAAAGGCCGTATTTCTCCTGAAGCTCTTCGTATCCTCCGCCAGGCTCCACACTCCAAAGAAAGCATGATCTCCCTTACATGGATCCCGGCCTACGCGGGCACTGTCCACCCACACCTCCCCAACCTCAACGAGGTCACCCACTCGAGGTTGCGTGAGGCTCTGCGGAGCTCCGCCCTCGACGACCAAACCTGGGCGACCCAGCACGCCTTTGAGGCGGCGACGAGGCAAGCCCTCGACGTCCCCTCATGGGAGGCTTAGGCCCGGCCATTTAAAGTGCTGGTTTCGCAATAAAAGTTTATTCCTCCTCCTAAAAACTGCGAGAAGTGCGCGGAATTTGCGGCGGTTTGCGGCAGCGTGTTGAACTTACCAGCGAATATGTGGCTGCTGTCATCTAGCGTGATAAAAAAAGTAAACAGAATCAAGTTGTACTAGTTTTCCCACAAATGTGCGCGAAACGTAAGCGGCAACTTCTTTATGGTTGATTTGACTCATCGGTACATCGACTTCCCTCTCTTATCCGTGTCATGCGCACATTTCGCCGTTTCATCGGTCATAGCTTTTGAGTTTGCTGATGACGTTTCCTGTCTATTCGAGAAAAATGGAAGTATAGAAAATAATAAAGACGCGCAGCCGAAGCTGTCTCGTCTGACACGAAAAATCGCTTCTCGCGAATTCTTGAGAAATGATCCATGTGTTGTTTTGTTTCGATGGGAGAAAGTAATTCCATTCGGACCTTACAACCACGCTGGACTGAGTGTACCAGTCGTAAAGCAGTAACAGCCTGCTCGAGTGTTGAGGTGAATCAAGCATTGGCACTGTCATGCTTGGTTCACTGCTCAATCATCCGCCTTCCTCCTAACACGTGTGGCCTCGCTATACTTCCTGGATGTCTTTCAGCAAGATGGAGCGAGAGTGATGCATCAAAAGCATGCTGAAACGCTGTAGTCGTTCGCACAGGCCTGCTATTCGAAGGCAGCGCACTATCTTCTGTGCTGAGAATCGGCGAGGTCGCTTTTGTGGTACGTGTCTTCTGTACACAAAATGATGGCAGTTTTTGGAGCACACGTACTTGTCCCAATTGCGTCGATATATGAAAACAAGGAGTTCAGGAATTTGCTTTTGATGGGCAAGGATGCGATAGGCGTGTATGCTGGAGCTATAGGGTCCAAGTATCAGCTTTCAACTAAACCAACCTTCGTAGATATTTTCCATATTTACCTAGTATCAGTTGCAGTCGACTCTATAAGATGTACATCCAAGCAAGATGCGCTCTGACACTCCATGGTGCAGCAGTTGCCGCTATAAGGGCTTTTAGTTTGGCCATCGTGGTAAGAAGACTGTTGGTGTGCGCAATGTTTAATTGAAGCCGGTAATTGAGCGCCTCCCAATTCCGTGGTGGACATTATGGAAACATTGATGGGAAGCTCGCCGTCAATCCCACTTAAAAAGTTAGTTATTTGCGTCTCACCACCAGCTTCTTTTCCGCTTTCGGAGCACATAGCTTAAAAGAAGGGCAAACAGAACGAGTTGGTATCTATTCATGTTGTAACTTCAGATGTAAATGTAGACAACGACGGAGAAAAAACCACACGACACGAGGGCTTTTCCACGGAACAGCTATTTCTGAGAAGTGTTTTCAAGTAAAACAAAATTATTCAGATCCAATACAGATGTCGGATTCTATGTGACTCGAAGCTTAAATGAAACGGTAATTAAATTCTATGCAACAAAATATCATGTTTGCAACGGTGTTTATTTTAATCCTATGCGACGTTTATTTGCACGCAATGTTTGTCTTCAGCACCCCATAGGTCACAACTTAAATTGCATGCACCACATTGTTCACGAGCTGTGCGGAAATGTAAGCACCAAATGAGGCGGATGCACAGCGTGAGACGTCGCCGCAGCGATGTCACAAGGACGAAAGAAATGTATGGTGCCTGTGGAAGGAAGAATGGTGACGAGAAAGTGCGTACGCGGTAAAGTATTATACATCTCTGAATACATACCCAATGACCCAAGAAGAGGGAAGCATACATGGGCTGTCCCAGCTATCATGCACCGAGCTCTTAAAGAAGGATCGTCCTACGTGAATAATGCCAAGTGCTTGTTCGGAGTACCTTAGAGAAGTTGCCAGTATTTTCTTCATTCCTTGACATCCATTTGGTTAATTAAAAGTAATATCTCGCTTTCTAATCGCCCCTCAAGTCATGGAGATGTCACAAATAGAGTTGTAGGTTATCGTAACGGACAGCAAAATGAGATGTTTTCTGCAAAGTAACACATAACGGTGTGTGTGTGTGTGTGTGTGTGTGTGTGTGTGTGTGTGTGTGTGTGTGTGTGTGTGTGTGTGTGTGTGTGTGTGTGTGTGTGTGTGTGTGTGTGTGTGTGTGTGTGTGTGTGTGTGTGTGTGTGTGTGTGTGTGTGTGTGTGTGTGTGTGTGTGTGTGTGTGTGTGTGCGCGCGCGCGCGCGCTTTTTGGGGGGGGTGGCGGAGACATGTATGGAAAATTGCATGTGACTACGATAGCAGCGCCACCTAACCATCTCTGTAGGAGAGCAATCTGGGCCGGTGTTTTGTTATGATGCGTTATGTTTTATGCTATACTAGTCTTATCATCCACCGCTCATGTCCGGCTGATCCCGTTGATAACGTGAGAGGACTGTCGCTCTGAGCACTGACCAATTAAGCGCGAAAAGGCGTTAGCATGGGAAAGTCATAGCTACAAAATACCGGCCCTGTTCATCTGTTAGTGGGTCGAGCGTCGACGATACCATCCCACGTGTTCATTCCACGCCGCTTCAACAGATCTCGGCGATTATTGCGTAACGCGCTGCCCTGAGCAGCAAGCCTGATTAGAACAGGGCAGTGGGAGAATAGAAAAAATTACTCCATCTCCCAGTAAAGGGAACCATGTGTGGATGCGAAGCAGCGGGGAGATGGTTAGCTTGAGCGGGAGAAGGTTTCGCGGCAGCGGCCCGAGCGCTCATCGCGGCGCTGCACAGGAGAGAGAATGAGGCGCGCGCGCTCCGACATTTTCATACCGCGGAACTACCGTGGCGCCCCTAGCGGAGTATGCAGCTGTCGCACCACCTGTCGTGCGCACCGCTCCGGATTCCTAGAGGATAGAAAGGGGGAGCGTAGGAGAGGAGAGAGAGGGGGAGGGGACGCGCATGCGCTGTGGGGGTGTGGGACGCGGGCGCCGCTCCGTAGAGGATTCCTAGAGGACAGAAAAGGGGGAGCATAGGAGAGGAGAGAGAGGGGGAGGGGACGCGCATGCGCTCTGGGGGTGTGGAACGCCGCGGTAGGGACGGACAAAGCCCCCGCCATAAGATGCTTCGCATCTAAAAAGTCGCAGTTTCGTCCCAAAGGTGAAGCATCAATTGCGATAGCAAATTAGTAGAGAGCTATACGGAGTAAGGATAGAAGTTTTATGAGTTGCATTAACTTGGACATATTCGCTTGCTAACAGAATTAAGAAGCCTGGTGTACGCGCGCACAAGCAAACATTAATAGATCACCCTCGATGACCGCAGGCAACCACTGTCAAAACGCTGGCGTGAGCAAGCGTGGCCGCAGCAGCGAGCAAAGGTTCGTGCCGTCTATCGCTTCAACGGAAACTAAGCGGAGAACGCACAGTGCATACAAAGGTAAGAGCCGTGTGGAGATCGCTTTCAAGATACGGTGCGCGCGACAGCCCTGAGCCGTGCAAAGTACAGGTACACAGTTGCTTGCAGAGTAGAAGCCTCACCCCGTCCCTTCCGCGCTGCCTTCCCGCTTCCCCCTTTCGCATGGTACGTTGAGTCGCCAGTTCCTCTTCCACCCGGTCGCAAGATACACATTTAGTTCCGCAGCTGAACATCGCCTCCCCTCCCTCCCTCCGATACCCCCCCCCGGCCTTTCGCAGATCGGGAGACGTCGTGCTTGCTCTCCGCCGTGCGTTCGCTCTCCGTGAAAGCGTGAAATTGTGACCTCCAGGTGAGATTACCACTTCATCGCGAAGTGCTTAGGCGGGTCGAGGGAAGTATTAATTGCCTCTCAATGAAACAATGACCAATGACCAATGAAACAATGACCAAAAGCCTACAGCGCTTCGCGGCTGCTGAAAGAGAAGGTTGAGCCTGGGAGACAACATACCTTTGTGGATTACTATACTTGTCCTGGACGGTCCCCCTTCTGGGGAGGGGTGATTGTTATGGACCAGAGGAGAAAGACGCCTTGCTGCGTGAATGCAAGGGGAAGAATACGAAGTATGGGGGTAGCGAGATAAAGGAAATGGCGGATATAGTAAAGTTTGTTTTTGTCCCTGCATCTCAGGTGTCCATTAGAATATATATTGTGAGCCAGTATATTACTGAAGAGAGGCGTTCTGGTTCAATTAATGCCGCCCTGAGAGAGTAGAGTACCGCAGCGAGAGGTTACCCAACTCAGGCAAAACAGGCACAAGGCTTCGACTAACTCGTAGTCGTCGTCTTTCTCGAAGCAGTACATACTGCTCGTTCTTCTTCCGTACAATTATCTCCCTGGTGAAGAGCAGCCGTCCCGGCGACCTACGGGCAGGATAGCATAGGTGGGTCGAAGTAAGGCTTTAGCAGCTGAACATGCACGATTTCGCGTCCTCGACGGCGCTTATCCGAAGGTGGCTCAAAGGGTTCTACCATGTAGTTCACAGGAGACGTTTGACTGACCGCACGGTAGGGACCCTGGTACTTGGAAACGAGTTTGGGGGAAACTCAAGGGCTGGCGCAAGGAACACAAAGCCAGACTAGTGAGTCAGGGGCTTAGGATGCAGGAGAGCCGGTAAAACCCCCACGGTGCTTCTGTCGCAGATGGTCTTCCAAAGTAAGTGTGCGGGTGAGCTGTCGGCACTCTTACGCGTGTGCAGCAGCTTCGGACAGGGCAGTAGACTCCGTTGTGTCAGGGCGATACGGAAGTATGGTATCCATTGTGCAGGAAGGCTCGCGTCCGTGAACGAACGAACGAATGGGGAAAACCCCGTATTTGTCTGTGTGGCGGTGTTATAAGCATACATCACGAAGGGTAGAACGCGGTCACAATTGGTCTCGTCATATGCGACGTGCATGGAAACATGTCGCCAAGAGTACAGTTAAAGCACTCAGTCATCCATTAGTCTGCGGGTGGTATGCAGTAGTGGTACGGTGAATTTGGTGGCATTCTTTGAATAGGGCTTCTATAACGTCAGAGAGAAAGACACGGCCTCTGTCGCGCAGCAATTCGCTGGGGCCTCCATGGCGAAGTATGATGTTACGCAGAAGGAACCATGCAACATCACGCGCAGATGTGTTGGGCAGAGGCGACGTTCCCGCGTAGCGCGTAAGATGGTCTATCGCCACAATCACCCAGCGGTTGCCGCCTGAAGTACTCGGCAAAGGCCCGTAAAGATCAACTCCGACGTGGTCAAAGGCGCGTCCTGGGCAAGGCAATGGTTGCAATGGAGCAGCTAAGGGACGAGGGGTATTCTTGCGGCATTGACAAGCGAGGCAGGAGCGCACATATCGGCGGAGTAATCGGTACATCCCACGCCAGTAATAACGGAGTCGCAGGCGCGCGTATGTTTTTAGTACTCCTGCATGCGCGCATTGCAGGTCAAAGAAACCCAACTGGTCAAAATTAATCCGGAGTCCTCCACTACGGCATGCCTGATATCAGAACTGGTTTTGGCACGTAAAACCACAGAAAGAAGAAGAGAAATGCTGCACATATGTCCGAACGTCGGTGCCGAGGGACCACTAGTAACCATTTTCGGCCGTCCGAGAGGTAATTACGCTGAGCTCGAGGGATCACGAGTAACCATTTGCGGCCGTCCGAGAGGTAATTACGCTGAGCTCGAGATCGTGGGATCGAATCCCGGCCGCAGCGGCCCCATTTCGATGGCGGCGAAATGCAAAAACCCTCGTGTGCTTGCGTTGTAGTGCACGTTAAAGAACCCCAGGTGGTCAAAATTAATCCGGAGCCCTCCACTACGGCGTGCCTCATAATCAGAAGTAATTTTGGCACGTAAAACCCCAGAAAGAAAGAAGAGGTAATTCAGCGGCATAGGAGTCCGTCATGAACAGCGAAATGGTGTGCTTGGCGACGCAATGCATGGTCAGGAGAAGGCACTGATGGGTAGGGCAGAAAAGCCACCATAGAGATAATCTATCGATCCTTCTGCTGCTCCGAAAGCATGTCCGTGGTGGTAAAGGAGGACTCGCACATTAGTACCTTCGAATAATTCGGCTGGCCTGGCACAGGGGAGCGGGACAGGGCATCCGCGTCCGAATGTTTACGGCCAGAGCGGTACAGCACTCGAATGTCGTACTCTTGGAGGCGGAGCGCCAAAATGAGGGAGACGACCTGAAGGATCTTTTAAGAACGACAGCCAGCAAAGGGCATGATGGTCAGTTAGGACGTCTAATGGGTGGCCATCTAGGTAAGGGCGGAATTTAGTTATGGCCCAAATGATAGCCAAGCATTCTTTTTCTGTAAGGTCAGTTCCGCTTTCGTCAGTGCACGGCTGGCGTAGGCAACGACGTATTCAACGAAGCCAGTCTTTCGTTGCGCAAGAACTGCACCAATGCCGACGCCACTAGCATCCGTGTGTATTTCTGTCAGTGCTGTTGGGTTGACATGATGGAGAATCTGGGGTGAGGTTAGAAGACGACGCAGCGTTGTGAATGCGGCATGGCGAAGTGGTGACCAGGCCGAAAGGTCATGGTTACCCGCGAGAAGCTGCATCAAAAGCGTTATTATGGCGGCGAAGTTGCGGATGAAACAGCGAACCTATGATCACAATCCGATGAAGCTGCGGACTTCTTTTGTAGTGTGTCGTCATGTGAATTCGGCGACTGCTTGGAGTTTGGTAGGATCTCGAAGCACACCATCTTTCGAAACAACGTGGCCAAGGATGACTAGCTGTAGGGTGGCGAAGCAACACTTCTTGGTGTTTAGCTGGAGTCCAGCATCGGCGAGGGAAGTGAGGACGCGTTCGAGTCGGAGCAGGCGAGAAGAAAATTCCGCGGAACAAATAACAATGGAATTGAGATAACAAAGGCATGTCTGCCATTTGACGCCCCGGAGGATGTTATCCATCATTCTTTCAAATGCGGCAGGCGCCTTGTCCAGGCCAGAGGGCATCATGGTAAATTCATATAAGCCGTCAGGCGTAACGAATGCCCTTTTCGGGCGATGTGACTCAGCCACCGGGACTTTCCAATAGCGAGGACGCTAAGTCTTAGGACGAAAAGAATGCAGCGCCTTGGAGGCAGTCCAGTGCGTCGTCGATACAGGAGAAAGCATAGACATCTTTCCGGGTTATCTTATTGAGGCGTTGGTAGCCCACACAAAAACGAATTGTCCCATCTTGCTTTTTCATCACCACTACTGGTGAGGCCCAAAGACTGTGGGAAGGCTGTATCACGCCGCGTTGGAGCATGTCGCCTACGTGATCGCCGATGAGACGGCGCTCTGTCGCGGACACATGGTATGGACAGCGTCGATGTGATGAACGACTGCGGCAGTACGTCCTAAACATTGTTGTTGGAGGTCAAAGGAAGTAACGAAATCGGTTAAGGAGGTCGACGATCTGGGCGCGCTGACTCGGAGTGAGGTTCAGATCAATACATCGAGTAAACGTTCTGTCACATGCCGGCTCAGACGCAGAGACAGGAAGAGCCATGCCGTCAACCTGAAGAGGAGTCGGGTCATCAGGCACATCGTAGACAGAGCTCGTCTCAAATTCGTCAGCTGCAGACCCGAGGCACTCACCATGGTGTAAGCTTGATGGACACGGAAACGGATTCGAAACGTAACGTGCGCTGGTGCCCTGGCAAATGGTAAGGAGGTCAAAGGGAAGCAAGAAGGGATGACGGCGTGCAGCATGTTTAGACGGCACGAAGAGAAGTGTGGAGTCGTAGAAAGCAGCACAGAAAACGGGCACAAGGGCTAAAGAGAGAGCAGGCATATCGCTGTCGGCGGCGGCGAACACTCGAGAAGATAGCGGCAAATCTTCAGAAAGAGTTCCGCAAAATGCAGTCAGCGCAAGTTCTGCACGGGCACAATCCATAACTGCGCGATGAGAAGAGAGAAAGTCCCATCCTAGAATGATGGCATGAGAGCAGCGGGGAGGAACAACAAACTCAATGTAATATAAACTGTCCTGTATGGCGACATGGACAGTGCATGTTCCTACAGGCTCAATTTGGCTCAGCGCTTTCTGTACGTAGCGAAATAGCGGAAAATGGCATCGCGACCTTTCGGAGCGTACGGCAAAGCTGGTCGGCAATCACTGACAATGCGGCACCCGTGTCGATAAGCATGTGAACGGAGATACCTTCTGCATAAACTTCAATGACGTTCGCAGTGAATAAATGAGGGCTTGAGCAGTTCAATGATATCGCAGTTCTTGCCTCCAGAACTGCGCCTTTTAGTTTTCCTTCACAGCTGGAGGGCGGCGGTAGAGAGGCGTTCTGGTTTAATTAATGCATGGTCCTCAATAAAGTTATTTCACTCACTCACTCACCCTGAGAGAGTACATCACCGCAGCGAGAGGTTACACAGCTCAGGCAACACAGGCACAAGGCTTCGACGAACTCGTCGCCGTCGTCTTTCTCGAAGCAGTGCATACTGCTCGTTCTTCTTCAGTACATATAGACGCCTTGTTCCCCATCTATACATAGCCTTCACCATCACTTTGCGTATTCATCTTCGGCACGCTAGCTCATGCTTTTTAAATAAAGCGTCGGTTTAACCTTTGCTTCTTAAGTGTTGGAGCGCTTTAAGATCCCTTTGTCTAGAGTTACTATATATGGCTCCCGCAGGGAGCTAGAGTTAGGCCTCTGTTTTCCACGTGCCGCTCCATTGCCATTCGCCAAGCGCGGTCACGTAGAACTCCGAATTGCTGCAGAGAAGCCGACCCACCGCGACGCCGTTCCTCCTTTGGTCTCGTGAATTCCAACGCCATCACCACCTGCGCGGCACGTTTGATTTTGTCTGAGAGACGCGGCAGCTTTCGCGCGAGTGCATTAATTCTCTGGGCGAATCGCGTAACCTCTTCCTGTTCTGTTCCCGCCACTTGCGTTATCGGCACGACAGATTGCAGTGCACTCTACTGCGGGAATCGCAGTGATTGTGGAAAGTCTTTTTTTTTTACATACCGTGCGCCCGGTCAGCCATCAACCGCCGACTGCATAGGCTTTTTCGAATGGGACGCGGCAAGCCAACTCCCAGAAATGCAACAATTTGCGAGGTGAGCTTACGCCAGAAGAATTACGACTATATTTCTGCTTTTTAAAGGTTTAAAGAATATTTTAAAGGTTCTGGTAAAACGCGTAAAACAACGCAAGCGCCCATGTGTGATCTATTAGCATGCATTTCACGCCTACGACTGTACTGTTTTAAGAAAACGCTCGCAGCAGCTCTGCATCTTACCGCGGTGTTTGCGGTGCAACGCCGTAATCGAACCATGACAATCCACAATCGAAACAAGGGCGAAGAAGACTGAAAAAGAGCGCGCGAGAGCTTACGCGAGCAGACGACAGAACTAAACCAGTGTTCCGGCTGACACCCCATACGAGTACGTATCGAGCGGTCGGGGGGAGGGGGGAGGGGGGGTCGCATAACACCAGTTTCCCGCGCGCACGTCACTGAAGTCCGGCTCCGCGTTTGCTCTTGAACGCAGCCCCTGCGCGAACGAGAGATGGCTTCACTGCACAAATTTGGATTGCAAGATGGCGGACCCAACTCTGCTCCCGTAGGGAGAATATAGAGCAACTCTACCTTTGTCCTCTGCCTTTCCATATTTCTCTCCTGGAGCTACGTTTAGGACGCCGCTTACGCCCATTACCCAACGACATGTCACCAGACGAGCCAGCAGCGTCCACCGGCCCTGTTCAAGCGCCAGCCACCCCACCCCCTTGGACTGTAAGCAACCATCAGCGAGAACCTGATGTGTTCGCTGGCCTGTCTGGCGATGACCTCGAAGACTGGCTGGAAAACTACGATCGAGTAAGCGCCTTCAAGCATTGGGACGATGCTTCTAAATTACGTAACGGTGCCTTCTACGTCACTGAGGTCGCCAAGACGTGTTTCAAGAATCACGAGCGGGATTTCCGTGATTGGTCTTGATTCAAACAGTTCTTCGGCGCATTTTTGGCACTCCCGTGGTCCGTTCGGAAGTGGCGAGAGAAGCTCTCTGAGCGTGTCGAGCATTACGGTGAGCCCTACACGTCAAACATTGAAGTTGTTCTCGCGCTTTGCCGTGGCATCGAGAACGCCATGCCAGAAACTGACCGTTAACATGGTCAGTTAACTAAATTACCAAGCACGGTGTCATGTTCCGCCTTCGCGCCCGCGCCAGGGCCCGATAACGCCGCAGTTCCGTCACCAGCAACCACCGCCTGGGCCGGGGCCCGTCTGCCTGTCAGCCTACGCAACGCCACGATAAAGACAGACGTGTGTCGCACTCCGGACCACCACCCTCTTTGCTATCACTGTGGAGAAGCGGGTCACGTCTATCGCGGATGCCCATACCGAGAGATGGGACTACGAGGCTTCGCTGTCAACACGCCGGGTCCACAGCTAGGCGAACGACCACAATACATCGCTGAATACCCCGCAACTCTACCAGATGTCACGTTGTAGTGACGGTGAATAGGGTGCCTCAATGCCAGCGCCGCCGTTCAACGGCGGCGCTGGCATCGAGGCACCCTAATGGTGAAAAGTGGTCACCCCAGAAAGATGAACGAGTATACATGTCAATATTGTTGTCGTGCTGTCTTCGTCGTTACAACTCTGTAGTTCCCTTCGTCACACCGTTGTCATGCCATCGTCATCCTACCATCATCGTCACATGGTCGTTCCTCATTCCGTCATTGTCATGCCATTGTAATCTTTGCATCATCTTCGTGCAGTCGTCATCATGCCATCCTGCCATTCTATAGTCCCCGTTTTGCCGTATTAATTCAGTGTCATCATGCCATTCTATTATCGTCATTTTGTCATCGTCGCTATTCTATCATTGTCATTTCGTCATCGTCATACAATATCGATCATAATGGTGTACACAGCGCTACCGTGTTCGAAATCCACTATAATCCCATTGAGTTGCCACTTCAGCAAGCAACTTTGCTTGGTCCCTCACTCTTTCTCTCACTACATTCTACATCTCACTTCTGAGCAGTCGCGTGAGGATGTCCCCTGTACTTCTTTACATGCGATCAGCCCAGTCTTCATTGCATCAGTTCGGCGATCAGGCCCCATTATTCGGCGATAGACCGACCGACCGAGCCGAAGCGCCAAAAACACAGGGAGGAAAGCAAAGGTGTTCCTCTGCCTTCATAAAGGAATAAGTCTGTGCAACTGGTAATTTTTGGGACAGCATCGTATACGTATTCAATAGCGCCAGGAGGGAATCGAATTGAAGCAAATGTCGAGTAGTTTACGGATATTTAACAGCCGGCTTCTCCATTATTATAAAAAATATTCGCAGTTCCGCCCGATAGGCGAAGCATCGATTGCGATAGCAAATTAGCAAATAGCTATACGAAGTAAGGATAGTAGTTTTATCGGCCGTATAAAGTTATAAATATTCGCTTACTAACAAAAGAAACAGGCACGGTATCAGGCGCGCACAGGTAAACATGAACACATCTGGCTCGATGACCGCGGAAGCTCGTCAAAACGCTGGAGTCAGAAAGCGCGCCAGCGGCAGCGAGCAAATAGGCCTTCGCGCAGGCTCTCGCTTCAATTAACGTGAACTAAACGTCGAAAGCACGGTGCATACGATGCTACCGGCACTCTGCGAATGAACTTTGTCCCCATTGCAGATCGCCTTGAAGATGAGGCCCCCGCTGGCGCACACTTCGGCCACATCGCAGATCACTTTCAAGATATGGCGCCTGCGCGGCGGCTCCGTGAGCAGCAGCCGCGGTACCAGAACGCAGCCCCCCCCCCCCCACTCCCCCCGTCTCCGTCGCGTCGCGCGTGAACGAAGACCGCGCGCTTCCAGCCGCCTTCACTCGCACATGCAGCGTACGGCGCGCGGCGACGATTTTATCGCTGTGGGACTTTATACAGAACCTCACGACGACGACGACGACAGTGACGGCAAAAATGCGCTTGGAGTGTCCATATAACTGCTATCGCAATAAAACGATATTTACATCTCTGCATTCACAGCGTTAGCAAGTTTCTGTCATTACATTGCATGCCATCAAGCGTTTTTTCTTAAACGCACCTATACAACCCTGGGAACAAAATAAACACTCGGTCGCTCAAAGCTTAGGCACAGCGAAACTTACTGGCTGCTACTGCTAGGTATTAACTTGGTTGCTGCTAGGTCCTAACTTGGTTTAACTTAACTACACATGTAGGAAGGTATTCTCGAGCGATCACTTTAGGAGGTACCTTCCCTTTCGCGACATTTCGCGTGACTAGCATTGGACGCGTCGGTGCCTACGAGCGACAGCGTTCCTGGCATGCCAGAAACTCAGGCAGGCTAACCAAGTTTGGTAAACTGCCAAGAACGCTGCTGCTTGCCGACGCCGAACGCGTTAGAGGCTAGCCGCTCGATATCAATTTGCCACCTTCGCTGTGCCTTGAGCTTTGCGCGGCCTAGTGCAAGCTTTCGCATTTTTAACGCGATAGCGTTAAGTGCCCCGTATCTCAGAAAATCCTGCGTCGGCAACCGGCATGCGATGTCGTCGGGTGGCGGAGAAAATCATCCCCAACCATGCAGGCCCTCCAAATATATTTAGGTATACGCATATGCCACGCCTTGTCATATGACGTGCGGTATAAGCGGGTTATATTGCCCCACCATTCTATCCCTAATGTTGCCCATACCTTGTCTCACATTCTTGACAAAGCTATTCCTCGGAATTTGGGAATCACAATCCACGAACAAATGTCATGAAGCAAAACACCCACAGCGCATGCCTTTTATGGTAAATCTTCTCAGACTGAAATAATAAGTGTGAAACAAACACGGGAACCTGAAAAAATGATGTAATTTCTTTGGCGCGGTTGTGCACTATCTCCGGGATGAGCCCAGGCATGAGGCTCCGTTTCTACCAGAAAGCTCGCCTATGTGCATAGCGTTCGCCACCAGCGTTTGCCAGTAACCATTATGGTTACATAAGCTGCAGTCGTCGGGAACCGTGAGAAGCAGTCAGGGATCTGTGAGTGCTATCGCGTTCTACTCTTAAAAGCGAAGCTTAAGCGTCCTCGCAATTTCTTTTTAAATGCGAAGCATTTCTTAATGAACATTTGCCACCTTGACGGTATCTATGTATCTATATATATCTATCTATCTATCTATCTATCTAGCCGCCTACGTCTTGGGGCTCTCATGGTCGTTTCGTTAACTTGGTAGGTGCCAAAATTGACATAGCATGACAAGGGTGTAGGGCGATAATAAATGATAGGTCCATGACATGAATATCATGACATGTGTGCCATGTAGGTCATGAGACAGCCGCCTACGTCATGGTGCTCTTATGGTCGCTTCGTAAACTTGGTATGTAATTGGAATGGTTTCGGACATGGGTACTAAGTGAATGAAGCATTAAAGGGTGATGGTAGAAGTCATAGTCATGAGCATGACTCAGCAAAAATGACAATGACTCAGCAAAAAAAGATAACACACAAAAACCCCTGAATTAGATTCAGACGGGGGTACTAGGTTAAGGAAGCACTAAATGATGATAACAGAAGTCATGAGCATGACTCAGCAGAAATGACACTCGCTTAAAGAAAAATGATTAACATTCAGAAACCATTGAAATGAGTTTGAACGTGGGTGCTAAGTGAAGGAAACACTAAAGTATGATGGTAGAAGTCATAGTCATGAGCATGACTGAGCAAAAATTACTATGACTCAGCGAAAAATTATTAACACTCAGAAACCACTGAAATGGGTTGAGACATAAATGATAGGTCATGACATGAATGTCATGACCTTCATGTCACGACACGCATGTCCTGACATACGTGTCATGTAGGTCATGAAACTGCCAGCTACGTCTTGATGCTGTCATGGTCGTTCCGTTAACTTGGTCGGCTCCCCGCACTCTGCTTCGCCTAACATCGATTCCCACAGGCCGTGGGATCTAGCGGCTTTTTTTTTTCTCCTGGCTCAGCGTGCCGCGGAGAAAAGAGAGGCGGGGGTCGGGAAGGCAGGGAGCTGGTGTGGAAGAGACCGCTTGCGTATGCACGCGGTCTTCTCCTCCGGGTTGCCATGGCTACGGCGCGCCAGTTTCTTTGCACGCACCACAAATTACGGCTGGCTTAAACAGCTTCACTGTTAAAAGCCGTTCCTTCATAGTCAAAACTGTTCGGGGAGTGTGAATGAATGATAATGTTTGAACTAGAAAAGTCTGGCAACCTTTGCAACTAGATAATTTATCGGGTATCGTGTTTACTAATGCCGTGTCAGCATTAACTTTATCGCAATTCTGTCTGTATACCATGTTCGATGGCGCATATTTCATGATTTAAAATATGCGAGAACAATTTTAACGAAGTAGTTGGATTTAGGAATAGTGACCATGCGTTTTTAAAACCAAATCGTAAACTGCAATACTTAAATTTCGAATATTCGCACATGCTCTAGGAATTATGTGCTTAAAAGTGTACTATATTTGTTGCAGTGATGATATTTAGGATATTTCGGCACTATTTCTGTTTTCGCTGCGTAATTCCGTAGAGAAGAAAGCCAGTTACCGGCACATCGTTAGGTATAGTACGGTTGGCTATATGAGCCGATTAGTTATACATGGGACGTCGCGCGGAACTGAAGAAGCCGCCTTAGGCACACATTGTGCCCGAGGGTGCGGCGCCACCATGTGTAGCTTATGGTAACCAACGCCAGCTCTAGAACCTCCCCCCCCCCAACCTCAACTATTTAGAGCGAAGCTGTTAGCGACTATTTGGAGGGGGGGGGGGTATTTTACGCGGGATCGTTCTGCGCTCACCCAAAACCGCCATCGAGCAGCCGCAGCCACTCAGACAGACCTCAAACGGCATCTGGAAAAGGGCTTTGAGTTCCCGCCTAAGAGTAATATGTTTTCTCGTATACTCGAATTACAATCCGAAGCTATCATGTCTGCAGCTTGCGTGCCAGTCGTACCTTACGAATTTTCTGACGCAGTTGACGTTGGAAAATTTGATCAGTTCAAAAAGGCACTTGTGCTTGGCGGAGGGCCTAGAAGAATGACGACGTATGGTGCACTTCCGCACGCGTGCGTTTGTGCGTGACGTACGTCGCTTGCGGCGGTGGTGCTTGTCTAACCTCATCACATTTCACAAAGTGGAATGGGGCGTTATTTCTCTTCTGCGTGCTCGTTCGTTCTCTTCTAGTAAAGTTTGCCCTCACAAATATAATTCAGATCCTTTGTTATACAGTAAAACCCGATAAGTCCCAATTTGTGCACCCCGAAGAAGTGTTATGAAAATCAAGTCAAACCTGATTTCCCGTCCAAGTTTTACCCTTTTGTAAAGGGCAAAAATAAATGCAGGTGTTACAACAGTAATTACCGCTGCCCGCCTCGTCTGACCGAGCGATTAGGATGCAGTAATATTAGTGTTCATATAAAATATATCATTTCCTTTCGCTTCACACCAAAGCGAAAACCGGCATATAATTTAAGCTCCTGCCGGGCTTGAGTGAAGCAACGCTTGTTGCCCTTTTAGTAGCCGTGTTTACATGAACACGACAGTGGCGCATCGCATCGGATTTTCCGCACGTCGCATCCATGTAAACGGCGGCAGTGCGCTAAGAAGCGACCGCAGCGCTAATGTTATGATGAAACTTTTTCGAATGAAGGTAAATTTACACGAAGGGGCCGATTGCACATTCAGTGCGTGGATGAGCACGACATGGTCATAAATCCCTCCGGATAAAAGGGCGTCGCAGACGATCTGCTAGCGGCATGATTTCTTGCAGTTTGAGCCACGTCACGCTCGTCTACCGACTAAATCAGCGGTCTGAGCTTCGTGTGAATCCAGCTTAAGGTACTTTCAAGGACTGGTGGCATATTGTACTAGTAGTCGGTCTTTCATTAATTCGGTCGCAAGGGCGTAAAGCGCGAAGCAGTAAAATAGCACAACACAAAAGCACGAAAGGTCCCACGGGTTAAGCATGGAAACATAAATGCTCAAAATGCGAATGATAATTCCCGTAACCAGGAGCTTGTAAAATAATAAAAAGCATCAAACGGATAGCGTCATCGGTCTAATCAAGCGGGTAGCCAACAGGAGAGGCCTGAGGGAAGAGAATCTGATAAGGCTAGTCCACGCTTTCTTGTTATGCCATTTTACGTACGTAGCGGCCATGCACGTCTGGAAGAGGGCCGAGCGAGACAAGCTAAATGCCATGATAAGGAGGGGGATCAGGAGCGCGCTCGGACTACCAAACTACACACGCACCGACCGACTTCTGCAGTTAGGCATTCATAATACACTGGAAAAAATTGCAGAAGCACAAGAAAGGGCACAGATTCTCAGACTCTCCTGCACCACGGTGGGCAGACGACTCCTAACAGAGATGGGCGTCCCCCCAGCTAAAGTCAGACTCCTACCAGGGCCTTCCGAAAGAGCAGAAAGACCACATCATCATATCCCCCGGCCCGCGCAATATGCGTCCCCAGCGCAACGTGGAAAGAAGGAAGACCAGGGCCGCGGCGCTCCTACGCCGGGCGACAGAACTCCCTGGCGGCAGCTGCTTCGTTGACGCGGCCCATTATGGCAACAGCGAAAATTTCGCAGTAGTGTGCATCAACCACAAGGGTTCGACCGTTAACGCAGCTTCGGTACGAAGCACGTTGTCATGTGCGGCCGAGCAAGTGGCCATTGCCTTGGCCCTCCTGGACGAGAAACATGCCAACATCTTCAGCGACTCCAGGGCAGCCATCCGCGCCTTCCGCGTTGGCGCCGTGTGCCTGTCGCATCCTCGACGGCAAAATCATTGCCACCCACTCTCACGTGGTTCCCCGCTCACATGGGATCCATCATGGGAGGCCCCACAAACCTCAACGAGCTGGCCCAATCCAAAGCGCGAGGTCTCGCTTTCCGCGACCATGGAGACCATGGCCGGCCAAGAGTGGTGGAGAACAGAGATCAACCGACAACATACAATGAAATCACGCAGCACTTTTATCTCGGCCGGAGAGACTTTCCCCTTCCTCACAAGAAGTTAAATAGAGCGCAGGCATTGATCCTCAGATTATTGCGAACAGGCTCGTACTCCAGCCCGGCTTTATTACACAACCTTTATCCCGACACTTATGCCAGTAGTTCTTGCAGGTACTGCAATGACTTCGCTAGCTTAGACCATATGCTCTGGCGTTGCCCCTCGTTACGAGGCACGGAACAAATAAACGAGGACAAGTGGCTCTCCGCTATCAAGAGCCCCGATGCCGGGGCGCAACTATGTGCTGTCCAGAGGGCCCACGATGCGGCGGTCGGGCATGGCCTGACTGTCCCAACGTGGGAGCGGCCCGCTGCGCGCTGAGTCGCGTACCTCAGGACGTTCATTAAAGTTTTACATCCATCCATCCATCAGACCCTTTGCGAAGCAGGCTCTGGCGCACATATATTTGTTGGTAATTTCCCTTTGTTAAAAAAGAAGTTAGAAAAACGAAGTAAACAGGCAATCGTCAAACACGTCACAGTTGGTCATTCTTGTTTATGTGGTGTCCTAAATGTGGAAATAGTTCCTGCTTGCCAACGAGGATTTGTACAGGTACGTTCGTCACATTACTTTCGAGCAGGCTGTGCCTGTCATTAAAAGTTCCTCTGAGTTATTTCGCTTGTTCTAATAACACGTTTCAGTCCAAAGGGGAACCATGACCTGGGTTAATCGATTCTGCAAGTTATAGCTAAATCCCAAATTTTGGGCTGCCACAACAAGAACCCGCCCCCCTCTTCTTACCGGTCTCTCTTTAAAAATAACGCCAGATCTTTATACCTGAACTTTACCACACATAAAACCACGAAGTGATTATATACGTGATTACCAGCATGTGCTTGCGAAGGGTTTTGTAATCTTATGTTCTTGATATTTATTAAATTAGCTTTTCTTACGTATATTCTGTTCATTGTTCCAAATATTTCTGTACATGCGTATTCTCATTGCTTCGTCTTCACAATAATCGCAATATCATCACAGTATCACAATTATCATTCAATACCTAAGATTTCCCTTATTTTTTTATTGCATCTTAGATCTGTCCCACGGTGTTTTAGTTATTTCTTCATTTTCATCTATTTGGTAGGTTTGTTCGCAACAACGTGCGGGACCAGATTTCATGTACACTATATCGTAAAACTGTAATTTTAAAGTAATGAGTTATGATTTCAATGTGGTTTTACAGTAAGAAATTATTTCTGTGGAGACACTGTCCAGACGAAAAGGACGTACCCCTACACATATTGGTTCAGCTGTGTCATCCCTTTCTGTTCCCGTGATGGCTCCAAACAATAAATAGCCTCGTTGTATCAACATGCACTCCCTAACAAAAAATTCATAAAAAAAGAATTTGGAGACTCTTAAGCTTCACCTTTAACAGTACAACGCGACAGCTTTGAAGAGTACAACGCTTCCCGGCAGATGCAGCTTATGCAACAATAATCTTTCCCGGGAAACGCTTCCGGCGAACACTAAGCACGAAGGCGAGCTTTCCGGGGTTTTTTTTTCCCGCACAGTTGGGGCTGCCGCTGCTGCGGATGCGCGGAGGCGAGCGCGATCTGGCGGTGCTGCAAGGAACCGAGCACCGCTATGCATGATTGGTAGAAATGCAGCGCGCAGGGCTACGATTGGTAGAAAACTTTCGGTCGCGGTCAACTAACGTTGAACTCACGAACGACACCACCGACACCGGATTTTCTGCGCCACAGCACTTGTACAGAGAACTTGTACACTTCACCTGGCTACCAGCTGCCTCCTTTGTTGTCCCCGAAGGTATCCTCTCGATGAGAAGGGCACCGTGAACTCCCAAGGTGACGAGCACGACCGGGATGTGACGAGCAAGCCAGCTACCCAGCAAGGCACCTTCCTTCACGGGGTCGGCGGCCACTGTTGACGCGGCAGGCCCGGCTACGTGGTGTAGAAGGTAAGGGAGGGGACCGAGGGAGTTGGGAAAATTAACGGTAACAGTCAACGATGTAGTTATAAAAATAAACGATTGATCGATCGCTTGAGACTAGCTGTTGCGTGCAAAGTCTTATACGAGAAAATGTGGCACAATAAGCAAAGAAGGCAACAACAAAGAAGAAAAACGAGAGTGCTAATTAAGCTCGCAGTTACGAAAAACACAACGGGAAACAAATCTTTTTTTTTATTCGACAAGCACACAAGCAAATTAGTAACTCGTGCTGTACGGGCTCGTACTCGGAGGACGCAATCTCTTCTCTCGTATAGGTATTCGCGATGGCGCTTTGCGTCACCTGCGTATGCATGCAATAGAGTAGTTAACTGGAATATGAAGGTTCAAAGCAGATAGCAGTGGGCAGATGTCAATACTTGACAGGCACATGTTACTTGTTCCACCATTCTTAATAACGGGTGCACATCGTAGCCCAAATAGAGAGCTTTGGGGCCTCCCGATTGATTGCGGCCACCTGGAATTCCTTAACGTACACCTAAATTTACCTACAAGCACTACCGCTGCAGGGGCTCAATGACTAGAGCATTCTTCTCTTGGTCACGAGGCCGCAAGTGCGATTTGCGACAGAATCGGCCGCGTTTCAGTGAAGGCCGGATAAGAACGCGCTTGTGTACTTAATCTAGACCGACGTTAAATTAAACGAAATCTCTAGTCCTCCACTGCTACTTGTGTCATAGCCCCACTGTTTCTGTGAGACATCAAACGCTATCAATCAACCGACCGACGGGCGTTTGTCGCATATTTCTCGAAAACGACTCCCGTTCTGTTAATGACTGCATTCGTTTTATGACACGTATTAAATGCGAAGCATTTCTTAGCGAACATTTCCTACTTTGACAGTATCCATCTATCTATCTAGCCGCCTACGACTTTGTGCTCTCATGGTTTTTTCGTTGACTTGGTATGTACTAAAACTGGCATACTATGACAAGAGCACATGACGAACATAAATGATATGTCATAACATGAACGCCATGGCATGCGCCTCATGTATGTCATGAAACAGCCGCGTACATCTTGGTGCTCCCATGGTCGTTTCGTTAACTTGGTAGGTACCACAATTGGCATAGTATGACAGGAGTGTATGAGGAACAGAAGTGATAGGTCATGACATGTGTGTCATGTAGGTCATGACAATGACCCAGCGAAAAACATTAAAACGCAAACACTACTGAAATGGGTTCGGACGTGGGTACTTAATGAAGGAAACGGTAAAGGATGCTGGTAGAAGTCGTAGTCATGAGCATGGCTCAGAAAAATGACAATGACTCAGCGAAAAAAGATTAACACTCAAAAGCCAGCGAAATGGGTTCTGACGTGGGTACTAAGTGACTGAAACAGTAATGGATAATGGTAGAAGTCATAGTAATGAGCAAGACTAAAAAAATAACAATGACTCAGTGAAAAAAAAGATTATTGCCCAAAAAACACAGGAATTGGTTCGGATGGGGTACTAGGTGAAGGAAAAGGCTAACGTTGCTCAAAGTCATAGTCATTACCTTGACTGAGCAAAAATGACAATGACTCACCAAAAAAAATATTAACACTCAAAAAACACTGAAATGGGTTCGGACGTTGGTAATTAGTGAAGGAAACACTAAAGGATGTTGGTAGAATTCGTAGTCATGAGCATGACTCAAAAGAAAATGACAGACTGAGCGAAAAAAGATTAATACTAAAAAAATACTGGAATGGGTTCGGACGTGGGTACTAAGTGAAGGAAACACTAAAGGATGGTGGTAGAAGTCATAGTCATGAGCATAACTATGGCTTTCACCTTAAGGTCTCTTAGGTATAGCTAAAGGGACTCCTTAGGAGTCATGACATGAATGTCATGATATGCGTGGCGTGTAGGTCATGAAAGAGCCCCCTACGTCTTGGTGCTCTCATGGTCGTTTCGATAACTTGGCAGGCTCCCCGCGAACTGCTTTCCCACCCTCCTTATTGCCCCAACTGATCCCACCCTCCTATGGGAATCGATGTTATGCTTCGCATAACATTGATTCCCACAGGGCGTGCGATCTGCCGGCTTTTTTTTTCTTTCAAGTACCTGATTAGGTAATGCCCTTTAAATGGCTCTTAAGGGTCAAATAAGTCATGATTATATTACCATTGTGAGAATGCGGCCTCTGAGACGAGCCATCAAAACCGAGACTCCTGCCCTGCTTCAGAACACTTACCTTCCACCTAATTTCAGCTCCAATGTTTTTATATATGTAGTGACGCGATAAAGTGGACTAATGATTTAGCCTTAAAGGTCTGCACCTCTTCATTATTGCCAGTTTAGAAGAATGTTAGAAATAATAATCAGCACAGATAAGGCGCGCAATCGCTTCCACTGACTTATCATTTGTAAGCTATCAATTTGAGAAGAGTTCCACAGGAGTGTATAAAGGAACGATGCGTGATACAGCAGTTCACTTTGTAGCACCCCTGACCTTCGTTTAGTAAGACTCACATATATGACACCTATAAGAATAAGTACCAAGAGTGAGAGAAAGAGAGCATTCAGAGCCCTTCCACTACTGCGAAGATGGAAGCCAGTGATGCTGTGGCTATGGTGGGTCTTCTATTATGAAAACAGTGTTTACATGACATACGCATATAAAACCACTTATTCGATGCCTTAATTCCAACACGGTCTCAAGAAACCTTGCGTCAATTTAGGGTACAAAGAAATAAAGTTAATAGTCTTCTAGGTCGAGCGAAAAGAGTGTACTTACAAAATTTATTTAACGATGACGTTATGAACAAATCAGATATCGTTTGGAAGCGTATCAATACAGTTCTTGGCCGAAATGGCTGTAAGGAGACTATTAGAGAAATAACGATTGATGTAAATGTAATATCAGAAAAGGAACTAGCGGGAACTTTCAACAATTATTTCACCAATTTAGTAAAGAGTTCTTACGATCCAAATTGCTTGAATTATGTAAGTTCAAGGACCAGGAAGTCTGCATTTTTGACTCCTACGACAGATAAGGAAATGATTAGCACTTTTTTATCCCTCAGAAATAGTCAATGTTGCGATGCCGACGGTTTTGAAATCGGGCCTGCAAAGTGCGTACTAGATGCCATCACTCCGGCATTAACACACATTTACAACCTTGTTTTATCTGATGGTACTTTTCCAAACAGCCCCCAGGTTGCTAAAGTTAAAGTGTTACACAAGGGCAGCGATAAAAACGATTTAACTAACTATATACCAATATTCGTCTTGCCAATTTTTTCACAACCTCTAAAACTAATTCACAGCCGCATCACATCCTTAAGTATAAATTAATGAGAAATATGCAGTTTGCATTTACGAACGGTCAGTCTACTGAAACTGCCCTTCTAACGCAAAAAGAAATTACATTAGATTCTTTCGAACGTCAGCTATGTACATTGGGTATTTTTGTCTACTACTCGAAGGCTTTCGACTGCATTAATCATACTACCCTACTATTATGCCTTTCGAGGCGTTTTTCTGAAATTAATAGAATCATGTCTTCAACACCGCATGCAAGAAGTAGTTATAAACAGTCACACGTCTGATTTGAAACCACTTGACGTAGGAGTACCACAGGTAAGTATTTTGGGGCCCTTGCTTTTTTTGTATTTATATTAATGATTTGGTGAGCATTGATAATGACGTCAAATTTATTGTATATGCAGACGATACTACAATTCTAGTAACCGCAAAAGATGCTGAACATATCATAATTAAAGCCAACAAGGTTCTGTCAAAATTATCCTCTTGGAGTATCGCGAACTATATAAATGTTAATAAAACAAAGGCTGTACTTTTTAGACCTAAAAATCGAAACATTAGTACTCGTACCATTCTACACCTTAATAACTCCATTTTGCCAATTGTTCCTTCTTTTAAGTGTCTTGGCGTTGTATTTGAGCAACATTTGTCGTGGAATGGGGCTCACGTGGAAATGGTAATGGGTAAGCTCACTCGGGTGACTGGAATACTGTGCAAATTGCGTTTCTTCCTTCCAGAAAGTATTAAACTTCTTCTGTACAAATCACTGTTCTTATCATACATAAACTATTGTAATCTTGTCTGGGGAACTACAACGCTTTCTAATATCAATACACTGAATAGACTGCAGAAAAAGGCTGTACGTTGTATCCTAGACGTTCCTTACTTAACGTCAACTAGTCCTCTATTCGAAAAGCTGAATTTGCTATCTATACCCAACATTTACGAAAACATGTTAATACGAAGCTATACAATCAGTATTAAAAAAAGAAACGACACCCTAAAACGTATATCTAACTTGGTACCAAAGCATAAAACGGTCAATACAAGGAGCTTGGAAATGTGGGAATTACCGAGGTCTAGAACAAATTATACCCGTAAAATGCTACATTTTCGACTACCTTATAATTTAAACAAGGCAAATATAACATAATGCTTTATTTTTTTATGCTAGTCTAAACATGTATCTAAATACAAGCGTGTATTCAAACGTTCTTTCTTTGATGCGGTGTATTTCCTGTATAATAATTATTTTTGTTTTGCCTTTGTACTATGTGTATCAAGACCTTTTTGTATATCAAGCTGTATAAACTATTACATACATTGTGTACCATAAAAGCTTTTATAAAGCCTTCGTATAAAGCTTGTGTATATAGAGTCGCATTTTTTTTAAGGTTGCTAAGTTTTTTTATTGTTTTTTGTGATGTATTTTGCAAGTACTAGCTGTACTTCTAAAAAAAGAAAAAATATTCAATATGTATGTCATATGCTTTACTTTATGTGCTTTACTTCCTCGTGGTAATCCTGATAATGGCTTCACAGTTATTAGTGTGGACATTCTCCTTTTCTACCTTGCGTTTGGCGCAGCATAGCCTTAGTCGCTTTTGCGCCACTAAACCCCAATTAACTAACTAACTATATTCTTGTGTTAGACTGTGTTTATCCTTTGTTGTTTTGTTGCTGCCTTTAAAACGGGGCCATGGACCACGTCAAGCCTTACTGGCTTTTTGTCCACGGTTCTCAACATCTGTTGTATGTTGGAATAAATTTTGCTTTGACTTGATTTGATTTGAATATTGCTATAGTGAATGTATATATTATTATTATTGACTATATTGAGCGTCTTCGGAATGTTCGTCAAAGAGCAAGGACACCGGCGTTTTAACGCCATAGTGTTTAGGGCCCCGTGTCGAAGAAAACCCGGTGTCGGCGTCGGCATTGGCGCCCGGGGCCGAGAAAATAATCCCCAACCACGTTTAGCTATTCCACACCATTCTATCATTAATGTTGCTCATACCTTGTCTTGCATTCTTGGCAAAGCTATTCCTCGAAATTTTGAGAATGACAATCCACAAACAAATGTGAATGCTATCGCGTTCCACTCTTAAATGCGAAGCTTAAGCGTCCTCCCAATTTTGTTTTCTCCTGGTGCGATGGCGAAGTAGTGCGTTTGCTGCGCCAAGTCCGCCCCATCGTCATAGACTAGCGTATGAGCCACAGCGTTCATAGCCGCGGCACAATGCATGGCATCATCAGGATCCTGCCGTCAGGATCCTGGAAAATTGTGGTAAAACGACCATCCATCACATAGCGAGTCCAAATGACTACTGCTGATAACAGCGCTAGCGCGATCTCTACGTAACGAGACATAGGGTCACAACGATTGGTGGGACGTGCCGCCACCGAGTATCGCGAGACTTGTGAAACAGGCATCTGCGGTGGCGAGGGTTACAACAATGGGCCATCCATCATCCGTTTCGACATCTGTGCTAACTGGCGGAAACCGCCACGCACATGGAGCCAAACCACCACGCACGTGGAGTCAAAGCCCATAGTTTTTTCTACACGCGGACATGATCCTCGGGAACCTAGCCCTTAACAGATTCGTGTAAAAATGATAAATGGAATGCACGGAGGTTAACCAGGACTGATCCCGGTTGGCTTTGGCTGTTACCTGGACTTCCGCGGAGTGAGGAAACAATGCTGCACTGCTTACGCTTGGGCGTTGCATTCACCAATGTATATACGTGTTTGATTGGAATGGCTGATAGCGCCAAGTGCAGTGCCTGCGGTGTCGAGAGCATACAACACCTACAGTACCAAGAGTAAGTGAGCACAAGTCCTACCAGCTTTCCCCGGCTTTAACACGTGCCCTTCTATGCTAGCGCCACCGTGCTCGATTCTCACCCTCCCTGCGCCTAAAAGCTGTGCTATACGTTTCAGCATCTAAACCGCGCCCAACTGTTCACCACGCCTCTTACCATCGAGATTATAGCACCGCTGTCGAGCCGGCTTCTACTTCAAGCCCAACTTTTCATTCCTGACATTTAAAAAAATTAATAATGCAGCTTGCACTGGAGGTGCAATGCTAAAGAGACAGCGGAGCTGATGGGCACCTGGCTTTTTGGCTATGCAATAAACACTACCAAGTCATCCCCAGTATTTCCCGGGATTTATTGACTATTGATTGATTATCGATTAGCTATTGATTGGCTATCGCAAGGAATTGGCCATGAATTTGGGATAGGCTAAGCACTACCAAGTTATCCCCAGCATTTTCCAGAATTTATTCATTATTGATCAATTATCGATTAGTTATTGATTGGCTATCGATTGGCTATCGCAAGGTATTGGCCACGTATTTAGACTAGGCTAAACACTACCAAGTCATGCCCAGCATTTCCCGGAATTTCTTCATGGTTGATCGATTATCAATTAGGTATTGATCAGCTGTCAATTGCCTATCGATGATTGACTAAGTCCCAACCATGCTCAGCTAGACTTAGGCTCAGTTTCGCTGGTTCAAGGGGCCCGGTATGTCCCCTTGCACTTGGACCCTTTCTGCACTGCCGCCAGGATCGGCACACATTTCTGGTCTCAGCAGAGGCATTACGCTCGGCTTAAACAATTCCACTGTTAAAATTCAGGCAGTAAGTCCACTGGAGTTGTCTAAGTTAAGCATTGGGCCGCGTGCTCTTCTCCACGCAGCCCGGTGTCATTATCAATCTTATCAAACTTGATCCGACCAGTATAAACACTTATCAACACTTATCGGTCGGTATCAACCTTATCGGACTCGATCCTACCCTTATCGGTCCTTGTCAACGTTTTTCAGAATTGCTCATTATAATTCGAAATCATCAGAATGATCCTTATAAGCCCTTATCGCTCTTTAGCGCCTTTTCCATCCTCGTCCTAACCATTATCAACCGTGATGAGACCCATTTAGCCCTTCATCACTCCTTATCATCCTTATCAACTCACTGACTGCTTTTCTGTCCGTGTTGCGCAACGCGAAGCACATCAGCCCTCAGAGATTGGTGGTATTTCGGTCAGTGAAGGAATGCCCCAACTGAAGACGCCGCGACCACTGAAACGCAATAAGGATATGGCGTGTTTGGCATTAAGTTTTCGCAAAGTCGGACTTTTTTTTTCCTGTCTACAATGCTAGAAGTCGGCTCTACATGAGGTCCTAGAGATGGCTTTTATTCCGCCATCAACAAATGTTTCCACAACGTCTTCATAAAACTGTTCGCCTTTGACATTTGTTTTGTACCACCGGTCCAACACATTGATAAGGTTCAAATATTGTGAGCGCATTTTGGGCATATCGTCGTCATCATCTGTGCAAACGACTCATCATCTTGTGTGAGCGCTATTTGTGCATATCGTCGTCGTCATCTGTACATAAGATTCATCATCGTCGTATGTCTCGTGCGGTGCTTCGTCTCTGCTTCGGGCGGTTGCTCGGAAATAAAGGCATCACATCGGTCGACGTCTCACAAGTGGTGGAGCGTGCTTCGATTCCCACATCCTCTTACTTTCCCGATTCCACTGGAGCTCCGGTCCGGTCGTCGTTTGCTCTCGCTTACCACGGTGATGGCAGAAACCAAACCATCCATTAGTGCTGCTACCACCTCTGCTCAGCCAGCTGGGCCTATCTGGACGGAGAACACCAAACACCGCGATCCTCCCGTCTTTGCCGGCCTCCGCGGCGACGACGTGGAAGATTGGCTCGATCACTACAACAGAGCCAGCGACGTCAACCATTGGGACGACACGCACAAATTGCGGTATGTCTCCTTTTACCTAACCGAAGTTGCGAAGACGTGGTTTTTTAACCACGAAAGTGACTTTTCGGACTGGCCATCATTCACCCAGCAATTTCGCCAGATCTTCGGCATGTCGTCTGGACGCTCCGAAATCGCGAAACAGAGGCTGGCAACGCGCATACAAGAACAGGACGAGTCCTATACATCCTACATTGAGGACGTCCTCGCTCTCTGCCGCCGCGCACAGAGTGACATGGCGGAAGCTGGCCGCGTTCGCCACATACTGAAGGGCATCAACACAGTCGCCTTTAATGCTCTCGTCATGCAGAGCCCAAACTGCGTTGGTGATATGATCACAACATGCCAACGTCTAGACAAGCTCCAGTCTATCCACCTGCCACGCGCCTCTTGCAACCCTCGTCTCAACGGTGATGCTCAGTTACGAGCCCTGATACGCACTCTCATCAGGGAGGACATCTTTCGGGACCTGTGATGCTTGCGACCGTTCGGCCCGCTCCTTCTGGACTGCGTGACATCATCAAGGACGAACTGGCGTCGATGACAAACGCCCAAATGGACAAGTCTACTGGACCATGTCGTCCGCCTAGTTATGCCGAAATTGCCTCCCGGCCTCCTTCGGCCGTTCAGTCTCGGCCTGCCGAAGCCTACCGCGGCCCCCTAGCTTCGGGGGCAGCGAATACTCCTGCACAGCCGTACTACTCTCCGTGGCGGTCGTCGCGCCCGGTTTGTTTCTACTGCGGTATTCGCGGCCACATTTCTCGGTACTGTCGTCGGTGTCAGCAGGATGAAAGGCGGGGTTATGCTACCTTTGAGAGAGACAGCGCACCTAGGTTTCACTCGTACGTTCCCGGGCGTCACCCAGGTGAAAGGCAAGGCTACGCCCCCTTTGAGCGAGACAGGACACCAGGGTTAGATTCCTACGTTCCCGGACCGTACACAACCTCTTCTGGTCGCTCTCCTTCACCTTCCCAGGACATGGCTCGAGAATCCCGCTCGCCCCGGCGTCGTTCTCCTTCACCTTACCGCCGTTCCTCATCGCCCTTGCGTGCTGCTTCCCATGTTGTGGACACCCGTTCGGAAAACTAGAGGCTGCAGTTTTTGGAGGAGAAACTGCATCGTGTCGGACTATCCCAATTCCTCCTACTCGCCCCGCCAATTTGCTCTCCGTTGGTGTGGAAGGTGTTTCTGTCGACGCCCTTGTAGATACTGGAGCCGCTATTTCTGTTATACATCGTGAACTGCGCTTTCGTCTGCAAAAAGTGCAAACGCCGTATGTTGGTCCGGTCCTATGTGGTGCCAATGATGTTCCCATCTTTCCTACCGGACAGTGCACAGCTCGCGTTCTGATAGACGGTATTCATCATCATGTGCAACTTGCGGTGCTTTCGACTTGCGCTCATCAGATGATATTAGGATGGGACTTCCTGTCCGCTGCTTCTGCACTAATTTCGTGCGGCGACCCAAGGATTCCCATCAGCGACACCGAGACTTATCCAGTTTTCGATTCCCCGTGTCCCAACCTCATTGCAGCAGCGGATTTTATTATCCCACCAGACGAAGAACGTATTCTTACCGTTGAGTCAACAGACATTGTCGACGGAGACGCATTGGTTGTACCTTCTCAGCGCTGCATTTATCGAAGACTCGCGATCGCTTCTTGCTTGGTCCGGTTCTCGAGTGGCTATGCCAGCCTCACAGCCTTTAATACGACTCCTGAGCCACTACTACTGCCGAAAGGGTTTACTGTCGCCAAGCTCGCCGACGCTGCGCCGGTTTGTGTCGTCAGTGTCTCTCCTGCCACATCTTCCGCGCATTGTACGCCCGCAGCAGGCCACACTAGTGCTATTAAAGCCACCTTGAGTGCAGATCTCAATCCGGACCAGAGCAATGCACTCCTCACCATTTTAATGAAGCATGAAGCTTGTTTTGACGTTTCTTCGCGAGGCCTGGGTCAGACCACTGTAACTACTCATCGAATTGAAACAGACGGCTCTCGCATCATTCGCCGTCGCCCGTACCGTGTGTCACCTTCGGAGCGAAAAGTTATAGAAGAACAAGTGAACGACGTGCTGACACGCAACATTATAAGGCCTTCAGCAAGTCCTTGGTCTTCTCCTGTTGTGTTTGTTAAAAAAAGGATGGTTCTGTGCGCTTTTGCATCGATTATAGGGCGCTAAACAAAATTACCCGTAAGGATGTTTATCCAATGCCTCGTATCGACGATGCTTTGGATACTTTACAAGGTACCGAGTATTTCTCAAGCCTCGACTTGCGCTCCGGATATTGGCAGATTCCAATGCATGAGCCGGATAAAGAAAAGACTGCGTTTGCTACACCTGATGACCTTTTCGAGTTCAACGTGATGCCTTTTGGACTGTGCAATGCACCAGCTACGTTTGAACGTATGATAGATACAGTACTGCGTGGCTTAAAATGGAAGACCTGCCTTTGTTACTTGGACGACATTGTCATCTTTTCATCGAGTTTCTCCCAGCACCTACACCGTCTAGACCAAGTTCTCACGTGTCTAGCAAAGGCTGGTCTCCAACTGAATACTAAAAAGTGTCGCTTTGCAAGCCGAAGCATTAAAGTATTGGGCCACGTCGTCAGTAAGCATGGCATCCAGCCTGATCCCGATAGAATCGCTGCAGTGCTGCAATTTCCGCCACCAACCACGCTTAAAGAACTCCGCAGCTTTCTAGGACTGGCGTACTATTTCCGCCGCTTTGTCCGTGACTTCGCCACCATCGCCGCTCCTCTACACAAACTTCTGACCTCGAGCCCGTCCTTTGTGTGGTCGGACGACTGTGAAGCCGCCTTCCAGACCCTCAAACGACTTCTCACGTTAGGGCCCGTGCTCCGTCATTTCGATGCAACCTCCCCTACTATTCTACACACAGATGCCAGTGGGCATGGAATTGGCGCTGTCCTGCTCCAGCGGAATCAGAAGTCTGAAGAGCAAGTCGTGGCTTATGCAAATCGTGCTCTTTCTCCTGCTGAGCGCAACTACACGATTACAGAACAGGAATGTCTCGCCATCGTGTGGTCAATAGAAAAAGTTGTCGCAGTTTCACCTGAAAGGCGAAGCATCAATTGCGATAGCAAATTTGTAGAGAGCTATACGGAGTAATGATATTAGCTTTATCAGCTGTATAAACTTGGACATGCAGCAGCACCGGCAACACGCAGAACTGTTGTCGACGCCGTCGGCGTTTTTCCCGCGTTCGCTCAAAATGCGTGCGGCGTTGGTGACTGTTGCCGGAGCCTCTGATATAAATAGGCACTTGGTGCCACAGCTAAACGTCGCCTCCCTTCCCTCCCCCTCCCCCCCTCCCCCACGGCCTCTCGCGCGTCGGAAGAAGGCGCGTTTGCTCTACATATATGGTGGTTCTAAAGGAAAAAAGAGACGCCTACTTCTGCAGCCCTTAAGGGAGCACGGCGCAGAACGCGCGTTTGTTCTCCGCCGTGCGTTCACTCCCCGTGAAAGCGCGCGTCCCTCGCGCCCTTTCACTCACACATACAGCGTTCGGTGGCGCGCGGCGACGATTTCATCTCCATTGACGTCATACGGAACCTCACGGCGACGGCGACGCCGACGGCAGAAATCTGCTTTTGAGTGTCCATATAATTGCTATCGCAATAAAAATTTCGACCCTATCTCTACGGCCGCCATTTCACAGTTGTGACCGACCATCATGCACTTTGTTGGTTGTCGCCCTGAAAAACTTGTCTGGACGCCTCGGCCGTTGGGTACTGCGCTTGCAGGAATATGACTTCGCTGTCACGTATAGGTCCGGCAAACAACATCAAGACGCCGACGCTTTGTCTCGCTGCCCGCTGTCCCCAAATGCCTATGCTTCACCTTCGGTCCCCACGTCACCATCTAGCCACAGGTCTCAGCTCACGCCCGGTAGCCCGGGAAAGTCACTTGCCTCAGTTGACTTTCTTCCGTCTACTGACCTCGTATCACTCCAACGTACTCACCCATACTGCCATACGCTGATTGACCGACTTACTGGCTTGGCACGACCCCCCAACAGTCGCTTAAGACGACAACTTTCACGTTTTAAGCTTCAAGGTGGAGCGTTATTTCAATCAATCTGCCATCCTTCCGGTAACCGATGGGTACCAGTAATCCCTCGCTCACTTCGACTCCATGTATTAGCATTTCACGACGACGCGACGGCTGGCCACTTCGGCTTTCTAAAGACCTACGACCGCATCAAAACGCGTTGTTTCTGGCCGGGCCTTTCCATCTCTGTCGCCAAATTCGTTGGATCCTGCGCGTCATGCCAACACAGAAAACGCTCGACATCCCTTCCAGCCGGTCCTCTGCAGCCTCTACCATGCCCGTCCACCCCCTTCGAAATTGTGGGCATATACTTGTACGGACCCCTCCCACTCACGCCCGCTGGTCACCGCTGGATCGTTACCGCAGGGGATCACCTAACGCGGTACGCTGAGACAGCTGCTCTTCGCTCTGGTACTGCCTCCGAAGTCGCCGAGTTTTTCGTGCGCGGTATCATCTTGCGCCACGGCGCACCTCGTGTTCTGCTCAGTGACCGTGGCAAGACGTTCCTATCGCATGTCCTTCGTGAAGTCCTCCAGGCCTTTGACACCACCCATAAGACCACATCAGCTTATCATCCGCAAACAAATGGTCTTACAGAGCGTTTTCATCGAACTTTGTCCGACATGATGTCAATGTATGTTCGACCCGAAACCACCAACTGGGACACCATCCTACCTTTCGTGACGTTTGCGTATAATACTGCCGTCCAACGTACAACCAATTACAGTCCCTTCTTCCTTGTGTACGGTCGTGCGCCGTCTTTCGTCTTGGACGCTACGTTCCTTTCAGCACCTGCTGCTCCATCCGCGTCTCTTCCTGAAGAACTTGCTGCTCGCATCGCCCGCTGCCATGGAATTGCCCACGCCAACACCGCTACCATTCAGAACAAAAGGAAAATTCGCTATGATGCGACGCGTTGCGTTGCTTCGTTCCGCCCAGGCGACGAAGTTCTTTTGTGGACACCTGTTCGCGCACAGGGGCTCTGTGAAAAATTTCTCCACAGATATCTCGGCCCCTACACCGTTTTGCAAAGAACTAAGGCCGTTAACTACCGCGTCACTCCTGTTAGCTCAGCTACTGACCGCCGCCGCCGCACTACGGAAATCGTTCACGTATCTCGCCTGAAGCCCTACATTCGCCGTACCTCCCCTTTCTAGCTTGCTGACCGCTTTCCTGAAGGGGGGGGAAGTTAGTGTCAGCGCATTTTGGGCATATCGTCGTCATCATCTGTGCAAACGACTCATCATCTTGTGTGAGCGCTATTTGTGCATATCGTCGTCGTCATCTGTACATACGACTCATCATCATCCTTTGTCTCGTGCGGTGCTTCGTCTCTGCTTCGGGCGGTTGCTCGGAAATAAAGGCATCGCATCGGTCGACGTCTCACAATATATTCACTTCCTTCAAGCGTGGGTGTTTAGCCCAGTGCGTTGGGCTAAGACACTGGGTTTCTGAGCCTTGGCTCGTAGGATGAAAACTCGCCCACATTTCTGCTTTCGAATTTCTTTGGTTTAATACATTTATTTCTTTATAGTTATTCGTCTTAAGTGAAGGACGGGTTTTCTCGTTGAGGAGGCATAGAAATTCTTACGCATTTAAAACAGTATGATCGTAGGGTTACTTTCGACAAGACACGAGGGGTAAAAAGATAGGCATTGGCCGTTTTCCCTTAATTCACGCTACGTTTCTCCGATGAAATTCATTGGCATGTTATCTAGAAGAAAGCGAACAGCTGCCATCTTTGCCTCCAAGAAAGGTCACGCTACTATTTCTTCATTAGACAGTTGTAGTTTAACGTCAGCGTAATAGCGGGGTTAAGGGAAATAACGTTACCGTTCCGCAAACGAAATTCGCATAAAACAAATTTTAGTACAGATAGCGTAGTTTACGTGCGGGACGCTATTCGATTACGCTTCGAATTTCGCATACATGGTGCGCGCACCTAAGTGATTCTATATTCGCCAAGATTTGCGTGTGCGTCCGAAATGTGCGAGAGACAGCGCAATAAAATCCGGGAGTGAATTGTGCAGTGTACTTTCTATGTCTGCCGATCTGCGGCGAAATCAGTACAAGCAGTCGACCATGGCCTCCGAGATCCCCTAATCTCATAGGCTATATCCCAACGCACCTATCTCCTGACTTCGTCAACAGGTGGCGCTACCATCCCGGAATTTTTTACCATGGCGCTACCATCCCTGAAGACGTGCCAAGCGGAAGTGCCTTAGCGCAGCAGGAGCAGTGTGCCAAAGCGATGTCTGATTTTTCGCGGATTCGTTTATTAGAAGTGTTAGGTTAACCGGGCAGTCTATGCATAATATGTTTCATGCTTTTCAGTTTCCTGGTCTTTTTGGTTAGGTAACGAATAATTTTTTTTTCTACAAGAAGGGTTACCGTTCTAATACGCCTTGTTCGTGCAAGATGACGGTCGGTAGTAGGAGGAACACATGCGTGCGTTGTTCGGAGCGCGAGCGTGCCCACGCGTTGGAAGAAATGCGGTTTGAGTCGGTACGCGAAGCAAACGGGGCAGTTTTTACCTGTAGGATATGTGTGCTAAGGTTGCGACTAGACCGTTTAGAGCAGGAGAAGGATAAGCTATCTAAGCGAGTTGGAAAGCTAGAAAAGGAACTCGAGGGTGAACAGAAGCATATGAAGCTGGTAGAATATAAGCCAGCCGACGTATAAATGAAGCTGAGGGCCGCCATTCCTTAAACGCTTCGATGCGAGCACGGTGAACGGGGCTGACACCGAAGCGAGAGCAGGTAAGAGGAAACCACCACGCCGGAAAACAGTGGCGGACACGTCCGTGAAGGTCACGAAGGGACTACCACTGAAGTGCCGGCCGCGGAAGAACACAACGCAAAGGGTGAGGATGAGGCAGGCGGTGAGAGCATCGCGGGTCCACGAGCAGCTTCCGGCGGCGAGGAGGGTAAAAGCGTCAAGTTCTCTTGCATCAAAGGAGGTAAAGCGTGCAGACACGGACGCAAGAGAAGAGAATTAGACAACACTAACGTCTTGTCTTGTGGGGGATTCAATCATGCGAAAAGTAGAAGCGGTGATAATAGGGAGGGTAGGTGCAGGCGAGCGAGTCCACATTAGCGCGCTACCAGGGAAACGCATTAAGGAACTGATAGCGAAAGTCAAGCAACACGCGTCGATGGACGGATGGATGGATGAATGGTATGAGCGTCTCCGTTGAAACGGGGTGTTAGATTGCGCCACCGAGATCCTTTACTTATTTTGCCTAATGTCCTACCAATCTTTTTTGAAAAAAAAAATAAAAACACAAACAAAGAATTCCCAGCATCAAACTTTTTAGCCACTACTGGGAACTTTATTTTACAGCGGAGCTGTTATACGCTAGGTTCTGGCGGTTTGTGTGCGTAGGCAAAAGAGATCCCCGCCGGGGTGGCTCAGTCAGCTAAGGCGTTGCGCTGCTGAGCACGAGGTAGCGGGATCGAATCCCGGCCGCGGCGGCCGCAGTTCGATGGAAGCGAAATGCAAAAAAGCCCATCTGCTTGCGTTGTAGTGCACGTTAAAGAACCCCAGGTGGTCAAAATTATTTCAAAGCCCTCCACTACGGCATGCCTCATAAGAACGGGTTTTGGCACGTAAAAGCCCAGAAAGAAGAAGGAAAAAGAGATGGGGACCTCCCCAGAGCTCACGACTGGCCGATCCCGGTGATAAAAACTGTGATAAAAGTAAATCGCCGGGTATGCCCCAGCTGCGTTTAATCGCGAGAAGTAGGTCGCGGGATCGAATCCCGGCCACGGCGGCCGCATTTAGATGGGGGCGAAATGCGAAAACACCCGTGTACTTAGATTTAGGTGCACGTTAAAGAACCCCAGGTGGTCCAAATTTCCGGAGTCCCCCACTACGGCGTGCCTCATAATCAGAACTGGTTTTGGCACGTAAAACCCTATAATTTAATTTTTTAATCGCGAGAAGTGTGAAAACGCATTGTGATAAAGAAAATATTGTAATAAAAAAGGTAAAATTGCGATAAATACTCTTTAGTATGGATTGCGGTTCCATGTAACGGGCTCGATGGGCAAACCACGTAACCGTATCACAGTTCTCTTCCACTCGTCCAATAGGTAGGCCGCGCGCGTCATCGACGACGCGTCATCGGCCAAGCACCTTTCCATATTGGCCAAGAACCTTTTCAGTGTCGCCACAGAGCCACTACCCGCATATCATATCGATCATACAGCGATAGCCACATTGGTGACCAAATAATAAATTTAAAAAACTGTCAGGCCTGCCCCTGGGGTGGAGATGGAAGACCAGCGAAGCTGTACTATGGTGGGAATTATGTATTTCCAATTATGACTATTAAGATGTGATGGTTAAATTGGTTATTTGAGCTATTACAGAATGAGAAATATATATGATCCGGTGGTTTTCATTTATTTAGAGACCACAGGGACCGTGGCCTTATGGTCGCTACGGTACACCGCCTTAGGGTGTACGGCAAAGGTTGGCTCGTTCTTCATAAACACGTCACCAACGTCATGCGCGTTCGGTGCCAACGCGGGCAAAACGCCGCCGCCGCCGTCGACAACAGTTCTGCGCGTTGATAGTGTGGCCGCACACAACCGCTGTCAAAACGCTGGCGTGAGCAAGCGCGCCAGCAGCAGCGGGCGAAGGTTGATGCGGCCTATCGCTTCAACGGAAACTGAGTGGCGAAAGCACAGTGCATACAAAAGTAGGAGCCGTGCTGTAGATTGCTTTCCAGATACGGTGCGCGCGACCGCCTGACGCCGCGCAAAGTACAAGTTGCTCGCAGAGCAGAAGCCGCAACGGCTCCCTCCCACGCTGCCTTCCCGCTGTCCTCCTTTCGAGTGGGAGATTGAGTCTCCAGTTCTCTGTCGCTCGTTGCGTTGTTCCTCCGAACGAACGGAGCGCGGCCGGGCCATGGCGAGTCGTAAGGGAAACTGATAAGAGCACTAGCGCGATGTCTACGTGACGGAACAGCTAAACGCCGTTGTCGACACTGTTAGGGGAGAGGCGGGCGAGAGCCCAGAGAGAGTGAGCGGCACAGGCGTCAGAAGCCTGCAGGGTTGCGCGCATGCGCCGCAGTGGGAGAGCGGGCACGCACACGCACAGTCTAGGGTGCCTCGATGCCCTCCTCGCGCACCACTCCCCTTCCGCTAGTAAGCCGCTTTTGCTGTCCGCCGTGCGTTCACTGCCCGTGAAAGCGCGCGTCCCTCGCCCTCGCGCACTTTCACTCGCACATACAGCATACGGCCAATGAGAGTTCTTTCTACATCCGGACGCGACCATCGAAGAGTGAGCCTTTAACAGCTTTGCTGTAAAAAGCAAAAACAAAAGAAGGTTAAAAATCAAAAAAGCATTGACTATGCAACTTATTAAAAGAACAAAAAAATTGTGAAAAAAACGAAATTCATTGTGGTATTGTCTTTCATTTTCAATGAGCATATTTATTATCAACACATTTATCGCTATATATACAGCTCCGCTGGTCATCCACTTTCACAGAGTGGAATGGCTTTGAATTTTTTGTGCGCCTCCGTTGTTTGTGGTATCCCTACTTTTCTGCCACCAAACCTCCAATCGCCTCTTACTAATCTCTATAGCTGACATGTTTATTTTCTCCCTGCTATCCCTGAACACGAAGGGCTTCAAGGAGGCCGAAGGAGCCTACACCGACAGCTCTATAGATATCTTCACATTCTAATAAAACGTGCTCCATCGTTTCTCTAGTTTTACTGCAGGAAGTTTCTTCACTGGTGCACCTCGCTTTATAACTACGCGTTCCTGATCTCGCTTCGAAAAGTAAGGCGCTTCCCTTTGAGTTATCATAAATTGTTTGTTTTCTTCTTTCGTTTTATCCCTCTTAGGTTTAGCAGGTTTCTTTTCCATTGCCGCCACCCATGAGATTGCCTCAGCATCTCTTACTTTTCGCTTGACGTTCTTTGTTGCCATGTTGCTGGCCATACCGGTCGCATACTTGCTGGTTAGCTTCCTAGTTCTTTTCCTCCACTGTGAGTCAATGTTCTTCCAGTGCAAATATCTGAACACTCTCGCACACCATTTACTTTCTTTCACATTCCTCAGTCGCTCTTCAAAACCAATTTTACTCTGAGCTTCCCTCACTTCAAAACTTGTCCAGCCCACATCACCCTGCACAGCTTCATTTGTAGTCTTTCCGTGAGCGCACAACACGTGGCGTGCGACTGACCTTAGGTTGCCATCGAGTCCTTATTGTACTCCTTATTTCAAGCAAACAACCGCATTTCGAAATGTTAGTCCTGGAACCATTACACCTTTCCACATACCACGGAGCACATCATACCTATTGTATCCCCATATCGCTCTGTGTTTCATTAGGGCAGCATTTCTCTTCCCAAATTACTGTTTTTTCCTGTGTTTCCATATCTCTATTGGCATCGTTTATCCATACACCAAGGTATTTGTATTATTTTACCCGAGCTATTTCCTGGCCCTGTATTGGCACTGTCTGTTGACTTTTCGTTGCATTAGACCTATTTAACACTAAATCTAATCCTACATTTTCGCACTCCTGTCCACAGATATTAGCCTAACGTTGCATATCACTTTGCTTGTAAGCAAGCAACTCAATGTCGTACGCGTAAAACACACCTGGAAGCTGCTTCTCTACTATTGTGCCTGCCTGTTTGCGTGAGCGATTAAGCCCAATATTGATTCCTTCTATCGCCCTCTCCATCCTTACCTTGTAACGATAGATAATGTAAGGATAATATGGGGCACAATGGAGGAGAGGCACACAGTGGAGATAATGGGCGGAGCGATTGACGAGCTGCAAGGACGGCGGACAGGGATCGTGAAGCAAATAGCCAGAGGGGCTACCGGAATATTTCAAAGGAAGTGCAAATCGCAGTGTGCAAGGTGCCAAAGGTTGAAAGGCAGGGTATGCAATTGAAAGGGTAGGGCTTGCAGTAAACAGAGAAATTTCGACGCTAGCTAAGGAAATGAATTTTAAGGTCATTGACATCAACGAAGAAGTGCACCGAGCAGGCCGCGAATGCGCTTTTGTACGAGACGGGATGCGTTTTAGCGTAAGTGTAGCAAGATCGGTTGGACATCGATTCGCAGCACGGGCAGTAGCGTTTTTAAGTGGGTGCCAGGCAATCGGGGAGGAAGATTAGGTATTGAATGTAGCGACATACCAGCAAGGGGCAGAATTAGACCACAAGGAGTTAGGAAAAGATGCATAAAGGATAAGAATATAGACGGTAAAATGTGTTACATAAACATGCAGGGTGGTTGTAAGCAGGAAAAATGGCTGGAAATTTAAACGCCGCTGAATGATGAAGCAATTACCGTGTACGGCTTGACTGAAACGCATCTACGGGATTTGGAGCAGCCACCTGTTATTGGCAATTTCGTATGGGAATGGTGCAACAGAATGACTGGGTCAAGCAAAGGCGGAGGCCTCGGCATGCTAATTAGGCGAGGTATGAAGTGGCAAAGGGTAAACGAGACAATTAAGGAACATTTATGGATTAGCGGTACATGGGAAGGCGAAAGAACGTGGCTTGGAGTTGCTTACCAATGGACAGGTTATGATATCATAAATAAAACTTTAAAAATGTTTGATTGCATTAGAAGTGATATTAATGAGCTCAAGAAATCGGGCTAGGTGATACACTAGTAGTGGACGATTTAGACGGATATACTGATTACAACGCCTCTCTAGTGCTGGATCTGTGTGATGAACAGAACCTTAACAGGGAGAATAAGTGTCATGGACAGGTAACGTGGCAATGCGGAAAAAGGCAGTCATGTATCGACTACGCCTTAGTCTGTCAAATGGTCTACGAACAACTAGACCAAATGATAATAGACGAACATGGAAAAAATAGCCCGGATAGATGTTTAACATTAAAGTTTGGCAGAGATACTAGCGCAAAACACGAACCAATAGCATCAGAATTTCTAAAAATGAATAAAGAGCAAATAACAGAGATCGCAAAAACATAGAGAAGAAAATTTAGGCCTTTCCTGCAGCAGTCTTGGAGTATAAGGAACTGGTAGACGTTATGCTGCAGGAAATAAGACAGACACGGAAAAAAATGTGGTTGATCCCTCTTATATAGGAATCGGTATAGAACACGAAAGTGAAACGTGTCTTCACAGAAGTAGTGTAATGTTTATTGCACATTGATATATAATGTCTATTGGTGTTTTGTGGCTAAAGCGCCCTTAGGCGTTGATGCACCCACGCTGACGCCTGGTGGCACGTCTCCTCCATCACGACTACCAACGTCGATGACCATGAGCAACCGTCGTGCATATGGAAGCTGCACTACGCTGCACACGCTAGCACAACGCGAAAGACGAAGCACGTAACTGACACACTAATACAACGCGCAAGACAAAGCACGTAACTGAATCGTCACCGAGTCAAATCAGCGCGTACAGCGCGTCGTAATTGCAGCCTCCGCGATCAACTTCAGAAACATTTTCAGAGCTAATTGCGGAGGCCACGCTCCGCTGTGCTGAGTACGGTGAACGCCACCTGAACGCCACCGTTGGTAGTGCTTCTTGATGCCAGCGTCCCTTCGAATGCTGGCATCGAGGCGTCGTAGTGCTGAGACCACCGAAGCGTTCACTGTCGGTGCGCGTTAGTGTCATAATGCAGTACTTCTCTTTTCTGCTCGTAGGCGGCGGCACCGCCCCGAGCAAGAGCGCGGGTACACGGAGGAGTGTTAGATATATAAGGCGCGTCTGTGTAGCTCTCTGCAAATGCGTTTGTGGCGCAATGGGTTAAACGCTCGGCGATCTATCGTCGCGGACCGAGAGGTCGTGGGTTCGATTTCCAAATTTTGCATGTTTGAGGAACTTTTTCTTCTGGTTTCTTTCTTTGTATTATGTTCGTGTACATTGTAAGAACGTCATTCCGTATGACGTATTTCCGTGACGGAAATACGTCAGTGAAGTCTTGGTGGACCCCGGCATAAAACACTTTCGTGTTAAAAATTGTTGGATTGGAAAGCGGAAACCACGTGAGTGATAGAACAAGGAAATAAAACAAGCTATAGAAAAGTGAAAGCAGGCGTCTAGGGAGCATCGAGAAGCCAAAAAGTTGGGATTACACCAAGAAGAAGTGCCCCTTAGATGGAAAAAATACTGAGAAAAGAAAAGGCTGGCTCGTGCAAGAGAAAATTAAACGCGCAAGTGAACGTTGTGTGACTAGCATTCGCAAAAGAGGCAAAGGCGCACCAAAAATATTTTGGAACAATGTCAGAGCACTGGGAGCTCCAACTAAAATTCTTCTGCTTCTTCTTCCTCTTTCTAGGGTTTTACGTGCCAAAACGTGGTGATTATGAGGGACGCCGTAATGGAGGGCTCCGGATTAATTTTGACCACCTGGGGTTCTTTGCGTGCACTACAACGCAAGTACACGGGCGTTTTTGCATTTCGCCTCCATCGAAATGCGGCTGCCGTGGGGAGGATTTGATCCCGCGATACTAAAAAAAAAGTTGTCGCAGTTTCACCTGAAAGGCGAAGCATCAATTGCGATAGCAAAATTGTAGAGAGCTATACGGAGTAATGATATTAGGTTTATCAGCTGTATAAACTTGGACATGCAGCAGCACCGGCAACACGCAGAACTGTTGTCGACGCCTTCGGCGTTTTGCCCGCGTTCGCTCAAAATGCGTGCTGCGTTGGTGACTGTTGCCGGAGCCTCTGATATAAATAGGCACTTGGTGCCGCAGCTAAACGTCGCCTCCCTTCCCTCCCCCCCCCCCTCCCCCACAGCCTCTCGCGCGTCAGAAGAAGGCTCGTTTGCTCTACATATATCGTGATTGTAAAGGAGGAAAGAGACGCCTACCTCTTCAGCCCTTAAGCGAGCACGGTTTCTTATATGTATATTTCTAAATGGGCCCCGTACTAGCCATTGACTATGCGACCATACATATTGTGCGTATCTTGTGCAATGAAAAGTATATCTTTAATAAAGAAATAAAGAAAGAAAACTGCGTGCTTTAACATACCTATCAGCCGACTGTGTATATGCGCAAATCTTGTATCGTGATTGATTTGATTACGCAGAAGAGCGATGCGCTCGCTGGTACTACTTTGCGGGGAAAATTCCACGCTCTATAAGAGGACATTGCCACTTTTTGGACGGTGCGCAGCCCCAGTAAATTCAGTGGCTAGTTGAGCTGGTAGGGATAGTTGGTGTGTTTTCCTAAGCAGTGTCAAATTTTGGCTCAAGGCAACGACCGGGCAGAACCACACTACAGAGAATGGTTTGCCCATTCTCTTGCGTTTCTCAGCTGCAGAAGCTGCAGTAGCGGTGGTAGGTGAAGTTTTCTTCACTCTGCACGGCGAGGGTGAAGCCGAGGATGAGGAGGCGGACTAGCAACTGCACCTTGGACGGAAAGGATGGACCGAGAAAGCAAACCAAACTGAGAGCCTTTAACTGCTGCCACTGTAATATTAATTCTAAGACCTTATTTAAACTCGTATGAATGTGCGCGTTGCTTTCCGTTTCTTAAGCCGGCTTACGTGATTGGGAGCATTCAAGGTGCACTCAGTGCTTTGGAAACACTGGTCGCGTACGCCATCTGCCCTAGGTGGCAGTATGATGAGATTCTCAGCGATCGTCGCGTTCAGGCTACTGACACCTTTAAAATGAATCAGATGCTTTTAATTGTGAATGGAAATCTTTGCCGTGCTGCCACGGATCAACGAAACCACGCTAACGGCTTTTCTTTTTTTCGTGCGACCGGCCGTCGCAAGAGACGTACTGCTTTGAAACAGAAGCCTATACCGAGCCTCCTATCACAGCGACGTGCTCTTCGGACCTGAGCTAAGTCCCCCAAAATATGGCTTATTCGCTCTCGAATTTGTGGGTACACTTCCAAACTAACTTTGCATTGCAGCACAACGGTCCACGTTCTTTGCGTCACCAAGAAAACTCGTCGCATTGTAGGTCACAAAATTGAAGCTCGCGCATATAAGCGCCGTTTGTCGAACTGATAATAAAGCTCCATGCACGCAGCTAATGAAGAGAGTGGTTGCTCCGTTGTGTTCTCGCTTCGTGTGCGCGAAGTGGAGTTGTGCGAGACCAGACGTGTGCGGCATCCCTCTGTCTTTCCAGCCGGTAAGTGCGCCCGCGGCATCTGCGCGTGTTATCGCTCGCTCTCGTTCTTTGCCAGTGCTCGGAGTGCTTTTGCGGTTCCGGCATCCGTAAGCAGAGGACTTCAGTGTTTACAGACACACTGGCTGGAAGCACGGCGCAATAACATGAGCGACCCTGCAAGCGGGCTGCTAGCCGCCCTATAGTGCGCCTCATCGACACCACGGGCCGAACAACGAGTACCACAAATGCCAAAGGAAAGTACGGGGCACGACTGCACGAGCAATTCAACAACCACTTGTCGTGGTGAAGCAGGCTAACAGCTGGGGAATACAGCGCACCGCGCGTGCGGGCGTTGCTTGTCGCTGCCGCAGGTGCGATGCTATCAGTATAGGAGCCGTAGCAATGCGAACCGACGCCACATAGCCGCCCTTCATGTTCTCTGCATTCTTTTCATTAAATGCGAAGCATTTCTTGGCGGACATTTGCCACTTTGAGGGTATCTATCTAGCCGCCTATGTCATTGTGCTCTCATGGTCGTTTCGTTAACTTGGTATCTACCAAAATTCGCATCGTATGACAAGAGTGCATGACGAACATCAATGATACGTCATGACATGAATATCATGAGATGCGTGTCGTGTAAGTCATGAAATACATGAAATACGCTTGGCTGAACGTCAAGTGATGCGGCATAGCCAGCTCCTCGCAAACTGCTTCGCATAACATCGATTCCCACAGCGCGTGGGATCTGCCGGCTTTTTATTTATTTTGTATTTCCAATATTTGTTTCAACGAGCTTTGCGGAGCTGAGCTAACATTTCTGCGAATATATCAATAATACATGTTCAATAGGTACGATTGTAACACGTCAGAGCGCATTCTGTGTTTCAGTAAAAAAAATAAAGCACGATTTCCGTTAATATAGCCCTGTCTTGCCACGAATTTATTTTTATCGGCGCTCAAAAAAAGTATTCGATTGTGTGGCGCAACACGCCGCGGCGTGTTTTTTTTTTTTTTTTTTTTTATTCCACTAGTAAAACAATCTTTCTTTTTTAAATTATAACAGCGCGACTTTTCGCCCTAGCAACACCGAAGAACTAGGAGCGCTTGTTTTTTTTTCTGTTTTGTACTGGTTCAAAAGTCTCGCTGTTTTCTCTTTTTTTTTCATTGTTATTTACCCTAAAGGCCCATCGGGCATTACATAGGGGGGGGGGGGGGGGGAGAGAGACATTTTTGGTACAATGAACACTAAAAGTTACATGCACACAACAAAGAATATAGCGGTGCTAATAACACTTGCATAAACGCTTCTTGCATAATAAAGTATACATAGAATTCGTCCACTAAGGTGGGACTGTGCAAACGAAAAAGAGAAAAAATATTTACAGGAAGCAATACAGCAATTTCAACATGCAGATACTGAAGCGCGCGATGATTTATTTGATACATCATGACAAAATAACTGGAAAACACTATAATGAAAGTTAGAAGACATGCCATTCGCACGTGCCAAAACTACCGAACATCTTTGTGGTTATGTCAATGGCTTTTGGTAAGCGATAAGAATTGATTTAGTGCTTTTGAAAATTTATCAACATTTTCTTCTTCAGCTACTGATCTCGGCAACCGATTCCACTCCTGGATTGCCAAATGCAATCCAGGAGTGGAATCATGCAGAATCAACTATCGCAGTATTTGACTTGCGTTACCTAATCTCTTGAAGGAGACAATGGAAGGCCTTTACGTTTCCCTTTATGATACCCGCATGAAAAAATAAACTCTAAGCCTATTGTTAAAAAACAGTAGTGCCTCCCCATTAAAAAGATATGTGTGGCCGTATGCTAAACAGACACTTCCCAAACAATTTTTGGCTTGGAATATAGTGTTGCCCATTGCATTTCGTTGAAATAAACAAGTGTTAGGTGTCTTTACAGAAAATTAACTCCCAGATAGTATTCGCGCTGCACTGACCAAATATCCGCCGGGGTGGCTCAGTCAGCTAAGGCGTTGCGCTGCTGAGCACGATTACGCGCGATCGAATCCCGGCTGCGGCGGCCGCATTTCGATAGAGGCGAAATGTAAAAACGCCCATGTGCTTGCGTTGTAGAGCACGTTAAAGAACGCCAGGTGGTCAAAATTAATCCGGAGCCCTCCACTAAGGCGTGCCTCATAATCAGAACTGGCTTTGGCACGTAAAAACCCAGAAAGAAGACACTGACCAAACACATGCGCAAACACTCTACATTACAGGTTTTGCTGGTGGGATTACTGCAGGTCATCAGTTAAAAGAGGGCAATGAACGAGCTTACGCCTTATCTCTTGATTCGATAACACCAAGCCACCCCATAAAGTGGCCCGAGATATATTGCACCAGAGGTGTCAGAGCCGAACATAGCAAACAGTGCCGTAATCGGCTCAAGGAATACAAAGACAATATTGTTTATCATTGACGATGGGTGTGAGGATGTGTGAGGAATACTGTGCTCACATTATATATTGTCCTGTTGCAATAAACACAACGTTGTTAACCCCAGTGGTGTCTGCTTTCTGTCAGTCCTCATCTTGTCGCGCTGTCTTTGCACTTCGAAATGATGCAATGCCAGCCAACCCTACGTCGCTCACTGCTACGAAAACAGCAGTCTCCTTTTACACACACTAGAGAGGACGCAGTAAGAATCCGAACAAAGGCGAAAGCATCACCTGAGCCTGTAGCTGTGCCGTCCAGCGAGCAGTTTTGTTTTCTCATGCCGTAGGTATACAATGCCGCATGACGCTTTTTGCCATATCGATCAATGCGCTTCAGATATATTCAACATGGCCTTTTCACGTTTTGCATTTCTGTCGCACAAACTTCTTACTTATCAGTGTTATCAAAAGCGATCGCGTGGCTAAAAAGAACGCACTTTTATTGCGAAATAACGTAGGCCTGCCACTTCCTCCGAAAGATCTGACGGTGACCTATATAAAAACTCTACTGTACGCAGCGCGCAAACGGACGACCACTGAGGAAGCGCTGATTCATCATCATTATCATCATCATCAGCCTATATTTTATGTCCACTGCAGGACGAAGGCCTCTCCCTGCGATCTCCAATTACCCCTGTCTTGCGCTAGCGTATTCCAACTTGCGCCTGCAAATTTCCTAACTTCATCATCTCATCTGGTTTTCTGCCGACCTCGACTGCGCTTCCCTTCTCTTGGTATCCATTCTGTAACCCTAATGGTCCACCGGTTATCCATCCTACGCATTACATGGCCTGCCCAGCTCCATTTCTTCCGCTTAATGTCAACTAGAATATCGGCTATCCGCGTTTGTTCTCTGATCCACACCGCTCTCTTCCTGTCTCTTATCGTTAGTCCTAAGATTTTTCGTTCCATCGCTCTTTGTGCGGTCCTTAACTTGTTCTCGAGCTTCTTTGTTAACCTCCAAGTTTCTGCCCCGTATGTTAGCACCGGTAGAATGCAATGATTGTACACTTTTCTTTTCAACGACAGTGGTTAGGTCCCAGTCAGAATTTGCCAATGCCTGCCGTATGCACTCCAACCCAATTTTATTCTTCTGTAAATTTCTTTCTCATGATCAGGGTCCTCTGTGAGTAATTGACCTAGATAAACGTACTCCTTTACAGACTCTAGAGGCTGACTGGCGATCCTGAATTGTTGTTCCCTTGCCAGGCTATGGAACATTATCTTTGTCTTCTGCATATTCATCTTCAACCCAATTCTTACACTTTCTCGATTAAGGTCCTCAATCATTTGTTGTTTCCTTCTCCATTGTTGCTGAATAGGACAATGTCATCTGCAAATCGAAGGGTTCGATCCTCACTCCTAATCCTTCCCAGTCTAAGAGCTTGAATACTCCTTCTAAGCATGCAGTGAATAGCATTGGAGAGATTGTGTCTCCTTGCCTGACCCCTTTCTTGATAGGTAACTTTCTACTTTTCGTGTGGAGAACCAAGGTAGCCGTGGAATCCTTGTAGATGTTTGCTAAGATATTCACGTATGCCTCCTGTACTCCTTGATTCCGCAATGCCTCTATGACTGCTGGTATCTCTACTGAATCAAATGTATTTTCATAATCTATGAAAGCCATGTAGAGAGGTTGATTGTACTCCGCAGATTTCTCGATTACCTGATTTATGACATGGATATGATCTATCGTAAAATATCCCTTCCTGAAGCCAGCCTGTTCTCTTCGTTGGCTGAAGTCAAGTGTTGCCCTGATTCTATTAGAAATTATCTTGGTGAATATTTAATACAATACTGAAAGCAAGCTAATGGGTCTATAATTATTTGATTCTTTAACGTCTCCCTTCTTATGGATTAGTATAATGTTCGCGTTCTTCCAGCTCTCTGGTACACATGAAGATGTGAGGCATTGCGTATAAAGGGCCGCAAGCTTTTCAAGCATGATATCTCCTCCATCTTTGATTAAATCTACTGTTATTCCATCTTCACCAGCAGCTTTTCCCCTGGTCATGTCTTTCAAGGCCCTTCTAACTTCAGCGCTAGTTATAGAAGGAAGCGCTGATTATAGCGGATCAATTCTACTTTACCCGCTTCACCATCCGTATAAAAAAGGCTGTCGAGTGCATAACTAACACTACTGCCTCCCGGCGAGCAACGTTGAATACTGCGATGACGGTGCCGGCACTTCTATAATGACAGCAAGTCCACGTGCATTTACAAATAGGATGGCAGGATTGGTCCACCAGTGCAGGCACTGCAAAGACAAAACGCTCCGGAAGAAGTAGTCGGCTTGAACTGAAAGATAGTGCATTCCCGGTGGCAAATTATGGCAACGTTCCATTTCAGTTACGGCAAGTGCAAAAAAAATCTATTATTCTTTTTTTTATTTTTTAGCTTGGTAAGTACGGTTTGGCATCCAGCAGTAAAACAAGCGGCTGTGATGCGATCGCTCAGTTTCTATGGGGCGAATGCGAAGCGCGACACAATACTGTCTTTCAGTAGTTCCTTGCAGCATAGCCAAAGCTACGAGGCCTACGAGCCCAAATTCTTGCTCTGCGAAGAATACGAAGAATATGAATGCACGAAGAATACAACATTTCTTCGGGAAGCAAACACTCAAGGCGAAATGCCTGACGAGGCCACCTGACAAATGATATAGCCTCTAGCAGTGGGAAACACAGCGAGCACATGTGGATAAATAAAGAAAGATAATAAAAATTTTCACATTTAGCAGGAGTACCTAGCGTATGCTCATCTTCAAATGGTATCACATGCACAAGTCTACACACATTCAGGACGTACAATTAGGATAGAACAATTTTGTTTTAGAACTGTGAATAACAGTACATTCAGTATCTGATACATCAGCTAAAAATCTCTTTAAAAATAATTCTAGCGTGTAAAGAATAAACAGTTTTGCAGCAATAAAAACAACTGGAAATACAGTCAATTGCAATTCACTAAATGTAACCTTTACGGATCTATTATGAGGTAAGTAGAAAGAAGTTATGATTGGCAATGGCGTTTGCATTGTTTATTTTGCAGTGAATAATCAACATTCTATTCATCAAGCTTTAACCAATGCAGAACTTTATATTCGATAGTTTGCTTGCCATATGTAGTACGGAGTTTTTAGGCTTTCCGAGTCGAGCTTTTAAAGCCATATCTTTTGGAGACGGTGTGTGGGTAGACATTATGTTAACGGTGCTTATTAATATGCTGCATCAGCTTGAAATTATATATTTTTTCTAACGGATAGAATTTCATGTTTAATAAAAAAACACCGCATATCCACGGGGTGAATGATGATGAGTGGGCGATGCTCCGGAGGGAATCATCGGTAAACCGTGAATCTTCCGTGTAATTCCCCCAGTCTCGCCGCACTAAATCGAACGATTGACTTCCACCAATGACACGCGCCATATGTGACATCATTCCTATTTTATAACAGCGCCCTTCATTATAATTGCACCATCTCCCGCTTAAGCGGACGCTAGCACAAACGCGTTAGAACCTTGCAGTACTCTCTAGTAAGGGGGAGAGGCCACAGCGTCTTACGCGGCCGTTTACACATGCCGGAACGTGCACCGCGTTTGCCGACGCCATCACATGACTGCTGAGAGAGTATAACCCCCGTTACGGTGGCTAGAAGGGGGAGGTGGGAGCAACGGAGCCGTCGGAGAGCACGGCGCGTGTTGCAGTGATTCATGATGCCGAGTGGTGGCGCGCGCGTCGACACTAAGATGCCTCCGCTGTAGTTTGGCTGCTGTCGGAGCTAGCGAGTGCGCTCGGTTTGCATGGTTCTGTTCGGTTCTTTTAGCTCCACGGCTCATTTCTGTTTGCATTCACGCTGTGCAGTTGTACCTCCTTGTGGTGACAATAGTTTTACACTTTGTCACGCCGTAAGAAGCCATGGCAAGTCGCATGAAACGACAGACGCACTGTTTTGCGCCGGGCTGCACAACAGGCTATGTTTCTGCAAGAAAAGCAGAAGAAAAAAAAACATCCATTTTTCTCGGTGCCTGATGACGATGACGCACTTAAAGCGTGGCAGCGGCCCGGGCCCCGTGCATATAAGGCCTTAAACAGGAGTGGGAAGATCTGCGAGCTGCACTTCGAACCCCAGTTGAATCATCTACAGGGTGTCCCAACTATCATGCAACAAGATTTTAAAATATCCTAATGCCCCTAGCTGGACAGAACCAAGGCAATGTTGGCTGCCGTCGATTGTAGATGCTCAGATTTCTTGCATTCCGCTTAATTACATAATTAGCCTTAATTAATCAACTTCCACAATATTACAATTAGAAATGTGAAAATTGTAGAACAGCTTAATAAACTACCGATTCAACTTTCTTTTTGCTCAATACGTGCTACATAAAAGTGTTTTTCCGAGCGTGAAAGAAGCCAACGAATACATGCAAGGTGCCTCGAGCGGCCAGTCGCGCGGCAATTGTAGCACGTATTGAGCTACAGAAAGCTGTATCGGTAGTTTTTCAAGTTGTTCTACAATTTTCACATTGACACTTTTCATCTAATTGTAATATTTGAGAAGTTCATTAATTAATGAAGACTAATTATGTAATTAGGCAGAATGCAAAAATAATCTGAGTATCTACAAGCGACGGCAAACAACACTGCCTTGGTTCTGTACAGATACGGGTCATTTGCATATTTTTAAATCTTGTTGCATCATAGTTGGGACACCCTGTATAATGGATCATATAATCAAGTGCTGTATGTCGTTCTTTTGAGTATTCATGTCCCCGCCGTTCTAGTTCATCAGCGACTAAAATAAGTTTGTTTACTTATTGTGTGGAACTTTGGTACTTACTATGTGGAATGATTTCTAAAGCATCATATATTGGTATTAACCAATTTGACGAGCAGGATGCAGTGCGTCGCAGTAGTATGACCTAAGGAGCTCTTCACTGCGAGCCTAGAAATCGGTGCAGCTTCTTTTTACCCACACCACTAGCATAATCTTCTTCGCATTCGCTGAAATTATTTTTTTCCACTCCCGACGATTCGGGAAAGCACGTAGAACGCGTGCGACCGAGACGAGCGAAAAATATTTGTGCCGGCCGTGACGTGGCCGAATCTAATGCATTTTAACACTTAACCGCTCATCAGAGGATAGCTGCTATTCATTTATTGTCTCCTCTACTAACAAGGCGCGATATGCATTAGCTTAACGCTAGTTATGTCAAATATGCGACTGCTAATTGCGAACAGAAACGCCCGCTTCGAAACCCGCGGCACCAACCGCCGTGCTTCCGCGCCCGGGGAGCGATCTTGCTGTCGACTGCAGCGCCACCGCTGCTGTCATGATTGCTTCCAACACTCCGCCGCCGCCGTTGCTCTCACCTCCCCCTTCTAGACACCGTACCCCCGTATTCATAAACGCTCCTCGACTTGAACTTGACTTGCCAACCCCTTCAACGCGTTTCGAACGCGCTGCCCAAGGCGGTGGCAAGTCAAGTTCAAGTCGAGTAGCGTTTATGGATACGGGGGTAAGGTGGAGAGGCCACAGCGTCTTACACCAGCTTCTTACACGGGTCGTAACGCGCTAGCACAAACGCGTTAGAAACGCGCGGTCTTTCGTTAATGTTGGGTATTTATTGTCATCGTGGTGCGTGTGTCCATGTGCGCTTCGTGGCGTAGTCATTCCAAGATCGATCCACATAGGTCGCGAAGCTTCGGGCGAAAAGCGGTTCAGAACCAATTGTCACCGACATCAGCAAGGGTGGTTATGGGAGCAGCGATTGAAGCGCGACTATGTTTGGGGGGAATAAACACTGGGAAAGAAAAATAGCGCTTTTAAATTAAAGCGAGACGCAGTTAGATTAATTCAACGAAATTAAAATTCCTAATTCATTTTATATATGCATGGCGAGAAAAGATACAACTGTATTTTACTAGATCATTATCAATATATACGTTTTTTCAGGGCCCACCGTGAGAGCGCCCATCCATAGCGGTGGGCGTTGACGCCGCTATCACTTGCAATGCCATGCAACTCTTGGAGTGCGTGGAAAGGCGCGCTCGTAAAGTTCACCTGTTACAATACGCCCCCCTCACATGTGTTGTGTTGCATGTCGACGTTTGTCTGAATTAGGTGACAAGGGTAGTTTTATTGTTTCTTAACCTGTGCAGTCAAAAGTAGTGAGTTGCGACCATCAGATACTTGGTTACTTTAGTTGTTTTCGCGCAACAGCGCTGGCCGACAGGCTTGGCGTCCGACGAAAGGACGAGCACTCAACGCAATCTACGCCCAAAGTGTTCGTCGGCCTCCTAAGAAAGTATGTTCTGTGCAGCGATGCGATTTCGACACCCGTACGGCTGATCTTTTCCGGCATCGCTTTTCGCGCTGAAAACTCGGAACGCCCATGAAGTCGAATGGCGGGGCATTTGAATATACAGCTCTAATGGCAGGCCTCCGAAAACAAATTTCGCGCCAATGAGAACAAAATGACGTCACTTCTGTTTTTGACGGATATGACGTCAAATTACTTTTTCTTCCGCCGGAAGTGTTCCCTCCTCACACAGATGGCGCTAAGCCCCATGAACCGCCGGTAAGCAACCATGTTCTGAACGTATGGGCTTCTATGGAAGCTTCGCTACCAGGTATATCTACCTTGGTCATTCTGCTTCCGGCCACCGAGCTGAACGGTCGTAGAATCATGGCCTCTTCTGGGGCAGCGACAGCGGTCACTTTTGGCCACGGAAACAGACGCAACGATGAAGATAACGAATATCAGTTTATTCTGCCTCAACTGCCCCAAGGGCGAGTGGCGATTAATACCGTGTTTTTGCAGGGTGATGTGCGTGCCAGACCGTACAAGGTCGAGGATTTCAGGGACGCCCTGTTGCCGACAGGCTTGCTGCCTGAGGTGCTATGCATAGGGGCGTACCAGATTAACCACGTCTGGGCGGTGACCCTCAAGGATGCGACCGCCACAAAACGACTGGTGGCCCACAAGGAACTTCAAGTAAAGGGACGACGGTGCATCATCGTTGACCCGCGGGACCAGCAGGTGAAGCTTAGGCTTCACTGGCTCCTATACGGCGTTGCCGACGAGGATGTCCGCATGGCGTTCGCAGCTTTCGGCAAAGTTGAGGAGGTGAGCAGGGAGAGGTCGCGTGTACAAGGCATGGGAGAAAAGACCTCAACCACAAGGACCGTGCTGCTGAAGCTGAAGAGCGGCGTCAAAGTAGAGGACCTTCCTCATCAGGTCTGCGTCGGCGGAGAGCTGGCCTTGGTGGTTGTTCCCGGCCGGCCCATGCAATGCCTGCGCTGCCAGGGCACGGGACACGTCCGCCGTGAGTGCAAAGTCCCCCGCTGTTCCCGGTGCAGACGTTTTGGCCACGTCGACGCTGACTGCGTGAAATCGTACGCCGCCGTGACGGGCCCAGCTGCGACAGACGTTGCGGCAGAACATGTCATGGACGTGGTGGAGGCGGAGGACGCTGCCAAATGAGCCGGAGACCCGGTTCCACTAGCGACCAGCAGTGTGGCTTTGGCCGGGAACGCAGACGTCAAGGTGGCTGAGGCTGCTGCGACGCCGAGCGCGTCTGCACAAGACGCGACTGCAGAGGATCAGGCGACGGTGGGCGTTAGTGAAGACGCACCCTTTGACGACACGTCGGCAATGCAACAGGACGAGGCCGTCAGCGACAGCGACCGGACTACGACTCCTGGAGCCCAAGTCAAGCGCCCCCACGACGAGACAAAGGACCGAGACGAGGGTGCAACGAGCTCCAGCGAGGGGCCGCCGACAAAGACGCCTCATGGGAGGCGAATGGGCTTCAAGCCAAAGCCGAACATCCCGCCCGAGAGAACGCCCGGCGACAAAGCGCCTCCCACGAACAACGCCGGCAAGCCGGAAGGTCCCGGAGGCGACTAGCCGAGGGCTAGTCGTGAGGGGTAAGCACCATGCTCCGGGCATACCTTTTCTTTAGTTCACGATGGCTCCAATACCGTCACTTAATATCGCCACGTTAAATGTGAGAGGGTTGGCGGCTAGTCGTAGGCAAAGTCAGGTCCTACGGTTGGTGACTGACCACGACATAGACGTACTAGCCGTCCAGGAAACTAAAGTTGACGGGGAGGAGGAGACCGGGAGCATGGTGCGACGTTTCACGACTACGTTTTTTCTGCGGTCAGTCATGCAATTGGCACGTCTGGGGGCTGCCTTCTTTTAGGGGCGAAGCTCCTTAGGGTGTGGGTCTGTTCCTCCTCTGTAGTAGTAGTAGTCGTCGTAGTAGGTAGCCACGTCTACTTTTATGAGAAAAAAAATTCCGAGAGTTGTGGCCGTAGCGGAATCGAACCAGGGACCCCTCGCTTCTGAACGCGTGGCGCTAACCACTACGCCACGAAGCGCACATAGACAGACGCACCACGATGGCAATAAATACACAACATTAACGAAAGACTGCGCGTTTCTAACGCGTTTGTGCTAGCGCGTTACGGCACGTGCAAGAAGCTGGTGTACGACGCTGTGGCCTCTCCGCCTTGCCCCCGTATTCATAAACGCTGATGGCGTCGGCAAACGCGGTGCACGTTCCGGCATGTGTAAACGGCTGCGTAAGACGTTGTGGCCTCTTCCCCTTAGAGTACTGCACGTTTCTAACGCGTTTGTGCTAGTGTCCCCTTAAGCGGGAGATGGTGCAATTATAATGAAGGGCGCTGTTATAAAATAGGAATGACGTCACATATGGCGCGTGTCATTGGTGGAAGTCAATCGTTCAATTTAGTGCGGCGAGACTGGGCGAATTACACGGAAGATTCACGGTTTACCGATGATTCCCTCCGGAGCTTCGCCCACTCATCATCATTCACCCCGTGGATATGCGGTGTTTTTTTTTTGTTTTTGTTTTTTTTTTTTTGTAAAGAAGCTGCCTGGACTGCAGATGCAAAGTGTGTTTTCGTGTCCGTCTGGAAGGATTGTTTTTTGTGATTTTGTCATAAGTGATGTTGAATTTCGCGTACTGTGCGTATATGCGCCGAATTCAGTGGATGAGCGTGTTTTATTTTTTTTCAAACCTGGAACAGTATGTCCGGTGTGATAAGCGTATAATTCTGTTAGGCGACTTCAATTGTGTGCTGAGCGCTATAGACAGAGTCAACAATGCCGGAGTGCGTGATAGAAGTAGTGATGTGTTGGCTAAAATAATAGGCGAAAATGAACTGGATGACGTTTTTGAGTGTCTCGAAGGGGGGCGTCAAGTGACTTTTACGCGTTATCAGGGCAGTAGCCATGCGCGATTGGATCGCATGTACTGTTCGTTGGATGCGATTCCAAAATGCCACGACTATTGCGTTGTACCTGTGTCCTTTTCAGACCATTGTCTTGTAAAATGTCACATAGGTATAGAGAAGAGGCGACATGCGTTTAATTGGGATCTTTGGAAAATGAATGCCTAGTTACTCAACGACGAGCCATTTGTAGAGGCAGTACGCGATATGGTTACAAAATTACGCGATGATACATCGGAAACAATGCTAGAAAAGTTGGAATACTTCAAACAAAATGTTAAAACGAAAGCCATAGAAAGATCCAGCTGCCCAAAATATGAGAAGGAAGTGAAAGAAAACGGTTTAAAAACGCTACTTAAGCAGCTGATAACGCTTGAGTGCAGGGAGCCTGGTGCGTATAAAGACGACGTGCGCAACGTCAAAGAAAAACTCGAACAGTTCGGCAAGGAGCGGTATCAGGGGGCCATTGTGCGAGCACGTGCCGATGCAATAGCGGCGGGGGAGATGCCCACAAAATGGGCGCTCGGTCTAGAGAAGGCATACGGAAGACGAAACAACGTCGATAAGATTTTATTGAACGGCACTGTTGTTGCACGACAACGAGAGCATTGGCCGCGCCTTCTTCGAGTACTACCAGTCGCTCTTTGCATTTCAGGCAGCCAATGTAGAGGGGTTTAAAGCTGATTTTCTTCATCGTATGCCACGAGTGGATGATGACACCAAAGAGGGACTAAAGGGTAAAATAACCGAGAAGGAAGTCGAGAAAGCAATTGACAATTTGAACCTGCGCAAGTCACCCGGACCTGATGGTCTCAGCGCTGGGTGGTATAGGGTGTTTAAAAGCGAATTGGCCCCTCTGTTAGCAGACGTCTTTAATAATGCGTAGGACCAGAAAACCTTGCCACCTTCTTTTGGGAAAGCTCACACAATTCTAATACCGAAGAGCGATCAAATAGATAAACTCAAATTCGTCTCATCCTACAGGCCCATATCATTAACAAACATTGCTTATAAAATATTTATGAAAGTTATAGCCACCAGACTCCAGGTGTCATCAAGGAAATAGTCGCTGACCACCAAACTTGCGGCATCAAGGGGCGATCTATTTTTGCGAACATCCATAGGATGCGGTGTGTTCTGGAGTGCTGTGACGTCACCTATGGTGGTGTTGCAGTCCTCCAGATAGATCTCGAGAAAGCGTTCGATTGTGTCGCTCATGCTATTTTGTTGGCCATCCTAGATCACGTTAACGTCGGTTCCATCATCACTGAGGGTGTGGCCTTGGCGTACCAGAATTGCACAACAAGATTAATTGTTAATAAGTCACTGGGGGCCCCCATTAACATCATGCGTTCAGTGCGCCAAGGCTGCCCCCTCAGTCCGCTTCTATTTGCTATTTATATCGAAGCAATGTGTCTGGCGATTACTGAAAATGAGAAAATACGCGGTTTTAGACTAGCAGCGACTGAAGTGAAGCTGCTCGCGTATGCAGATGACATTGCAGTGTGTTGTACAGACAAACCAAGTATAACCGAAACAATTAAGGTAGTGAAACATTTCTGTGATGTAACCGGCAGCAGAGTAAATTGGGGCAAATCCCTCGGGCTGTGGCACGGGCAGTGGCCGTCTGCACCGGACCACTTCGCAAACATGAACTGGGTGAAAACTCCGACACGGTATCTAGGTGTTCCTCTCGACAGCTACAATAGTAGCGATGAATACTGGAGGAGCCAGACTTAAGAAAGAAAAGAAAAAGCAGACAGGTGGACAGGTACTAACCTGTCCATTTTTGCAAGAGCGACTGTGTGTAACATGTTCTTTATAACTAAGTTGTACTACGTCATGCAAGTGTTGTATTGTTCCCGAGCAAACGTGCAAAGGCTGCACAGAGTGTTTGCTGTTTTCATCTGGGGTTCGACATGGGAAAGGTGTCGATGAACAAACTTGTTCAGAAAGGTGAAGGACGGGGGTGTGCGCTTGCTTCATCTTTTTGTTAGACAGCTGGTAAATCGATTTTTGTTTTTCCGCGATGTGCGTGACCCCTTTCTGCGCACTGTGTGCCAGCTCAGGTTGAGCGACGCATTGCCGGAACATGTAGTTAGTACGGAAAGCATGACCAGACCACTGCGTGGGTATTTCACGGAAGTGGTCGATAGTGTACGCTTCCTATCTGTGCGTTTTTCGAATTATTTTTGTGAAGTGAAAAGGAAAACACTGTACAGAGATCTATGTGATGTACTTTTGCCAGTGCCATTATACAGAGCCATATACAGTGGAGGGCCAGGACAGGATGCGCTGAAACGGGTGAAACGCATGCAGGTACCACCAGGGGTAAAAACCTTTTTCTTTAAGCTTCACTCCGGAACGCTCTCCGTCAAGACTTTTATGAAAGAACGGGGTTGTACTGTACCATGGGGATCGCACTGCTTGATCTGCAAGCAGCCCGAAACCATTGACCATGTTTTTTTGCACTGTTCGGAGGGAGTTTACTTCTGGGATGTGTTAAAGCCAACACACAAGAAAGAGTTGCCAGTGGACCCCCATGGGATCAGATGCCTGTCCATTAAAGATGATGACGGTGTTCCTTATGACTTTATTATGTTGATTGCACTCCACTGTTTATGGCCTGCTCGTATGGCGGGGTACCACTGTGATGCTGACGCGAGGCCCGCGAGGATTTATTTCAAATAATGTATTTATCGGTTTATTGAGGAACAGAAAATGCAATTGGCTGTACCGGATTGGCTGTCAAGGCTAGAGCCTCTGACAGTCATGAAGGAATTTTAGCGTGACAACGTTGGTCCTATACGGACGGACGACTTACTAGTTTTTTTTTCTAATTTCTGTCCAACAGCGTGCATTTGTGTTATTTGAGTGTGTGGTAATTTGTATATACTGTGTTATGTCGAAGATCGGCAATAAATAAATAAAAAAAGCGCTTCGTGGCGTAGTGGGTAGCGCCGCGCGTTCGGAAGCGAGGGTCCCTGGTTCGATTCCGCGCTACGGACACAACTTTCGGAATTTTTTAGGGGCGAAGCTCCTTACAGCGGCACCCGTTCGTCCCCGTCGTAGTAGGTAGCCACGTCTAGTTTTATGAATTGCTCAATAGATGGCGTTGTGTGTCCGTATATGTATGTATACCCATATATACATATATATGTATACGTATAGTATAACCGGAAGCCGACTTCCGCTTCCGGTTCCACTTCCGGTTCCGCTTCCGTTTCCACTTCCGGTTCCGCTTCCGGTTCCGGAAGCCAGCTTCCGGCTTCCGGAGAACGCTTCCGGAGTTTTATGGAAAAAAAATTCCGAAAGTTGTGTCCGTAGCGCGGAATCGAACCAGGGACCCCTCGCTTCCGAACGCGCGGCGCTAACCACTACGCCACGAAGCGCACATAGACACACGCACCACGATGGCAATAAATACCCAACATTAACGAAAGGCCGCGTTTCTAGCGCGTTTCTAACGCGTTTGTGCTAGCGCGTTACGGCCCGTGTAAGAAGCTGGTGTAAGACGCTGTGGCCTCTCCGCCTTACCTTCAACGCGTTTCGAACGCGCTACCCAAGGCGGTGGCAAGTCAAGTTCAAGTCGAGGAGCGTTTATGACTACGGGGGGTATACTCTCTCAGCAGTCATGTGATGGCGTCGGCAAACGCGGTGCACGTTCCGGCATGTGTAAATGGCTGCGTAAGACGCTGTGGCCGCTCCCCCTTACTAGAGAGTACTGCACGTTTCTAACGCGTTTGTGCTAGCGTCCCCTTAAGCGGGAGATCCGATGATTCCCTCCGGAGCTTCGCCCACTCATCATCATTCACCCCGTGGATATGCTGTGAATGTTTTTTTTTTCATAAAAGTAGACGTGGCTACCTACTACTACGACGACGACTACTACTACTACTACTACATACTACAGAGGACGGACAGACCCACACCCTAAGGAGCTTCGCCCCTAAAAGGGGTTCAGTGGCTGCTTCCTTGACAGGAATATTATACTCTTCTAGGATATCAAGCACGCGCTTTTGCAAGAATAGTACCCAGTCATAATTGGCTTTAGTTGTGGTTATCCACATGCAGCAGCATTCCATATAACAGTTTGAATTAAAATAATGTATAGTACACTAATTTAGGTAACCACACGGTAATCAAAAAAGCTGTCTTACTCAGGCATCCTATAGAACGAGTTAGATCGCGCTTAGGAGGTGCTTCGCCTACGGTGTCCACAAGAGGCGTTCATTGAACCACACCCTCAAGAACTTTTGCTTGCACACATGTTCGAGCCGCTCGTCGCCACAATAAATTGCAATGTTATCGCTGGTGTGCTTGTTAATTCGCATAAACAAAATTACAGTAGCTTTTATTCGTGTTCAGCTTTAATTTATTATTATTTGTTAGACAGGCTTAAAATTTCGAGAGGTGCACATTTGCTGCAGCTTCTACTTCACGAATGGTGGAACCTGTAAAAGAAAACCTTGTGTCGTAGGGGAACATATCAATTTTGGGTGTATTCTGGACTTCTGTAATATCATTTATATAAAAAAAGAAAAGCACTGAACCCAGAATAGGTCCTTGTAGAATTCCTTTAAGTATGCCTAAGTACTGGCACACTGCAATATCTATGCCAGTGGATTGATACCTTGATGACAAAAAGCTTTTAAATAAGTTCAAGGCAACTATTCCATAACGGGTCTTTTTTGTAATTAAATATGGCTGCATTCTATTCTCAATTTACCGCTGATTCCTGCCTCCTTCGTAGTTCTATTTTCGCGAAAACCATACTGATATGATAACACATTATATATGCCAGAATATATCGTGGGACGTGCATTTACACATTTTCCATATACATTTGAAAGGACAGATAGTACGGATATCGGTCTATAATTAGCTCGCTAGTATTGCCGCCTTTATGGACCGGGATAACTGTCGCCACTTAAAGTTTTTTTTTCCTTTCCTTTTTTTTTGGGGGGGGGGGAGGGGGAGTTTGTGGTAAGTAACAGCTAGATACGATAACGTGTTGAGAAATGCTAATACAGAGTAGGTTTGCATGCATCTTACTTAACGAGAGCCACCTTTACCTCATCCCAGCCACTGGCAGCATTTGTCCGTAATTCTTTCTTGCATCTGCCCATCTCACTTGGTGAAACTTCATGCAGCCCTATAGAATTCACTTGATTATTTCATTTCCATATTACATCGTGTCCTCATCACTCACTGTCATCCTCACAAAGTAATGGTTAACAGCATTTGCAAGTTCCCTTCCCAGTAAAGTGAAACTAAGCAAATAAGCCTTAATGCTTTATTTGCTTGCTTTCTTGGGTGGTAAACTTCTTCCAGTTAAAGACTTAAATTGCTTCGATATTTTCACGGGGTCTCATTTTATGCATTAAAAAATGTCTTCATAATAGGCTATTTTAGCTGTGTTCAGTGCCGCTATTTCAATTGCTGCAAAAATGATTGACCCCTCGCAGTACTGTAATATTTCTGCTAGCAAGAAATGTAAGAAAAAAAGGCGAAAGCTTGCACTAGGCCGCGCAAAGCTCAAGACAGAGCGAAGCTGGCCGATTAATTGCGTCTCTTGGTTGAACCTAGGTTATCTCTCTCTCTCTTTCTTTCTTTCTCTCTCCCTCTTTCTTTCTCTCTTTCTCTTTCTTTCTCTGCATCTCTCCTTCTTTGTCTTTCTTTCTCCCTCCTTCTTTCTCTTTCTCTCTCTCTCGCTCTCATTTTCTCTTTCTCTTTCCCAAAGGAAGTTGTGTTGCAATCGTCAGTACAATGCAACCATATGGTTCCCATAAATGCACGTTCTGCAAGCGTGGGTGTACAGCGCAGAAAATAAAAGAAAAAAATTACACCATCTTCCCGTAGGGGAGCCCTGAGTAGTATGCGAAGCAGCCGTGGGGTCGACTGAAGGTAGTTTATCAGCTGTTTGGACATGCAGCAGCACCAGCAACGCGCAGAACTGTTGTCGCTGCCGTCGGCGTTTAGCCCGCGTTCGCACCGAACGCGCGCGGCGTTGGTGACTGTTGCCGGTGCCTCTGGGGCGCCTACCGTTGCGCCTCTAACCTAAGCTGCTTCGCTTTATCGAGCGCGGAGCCGCAGATGTTGTCATTCGTTGCGCAATCCGGAGAGGAGAGGAGCGTCGGAGAGGAGAGGAGGAATGCTGAGAGGAGAGATGATACAAGGAGAGAAGAGGGGGAGGAGGATGCGCATGCGCAGTAGGGGTGTGGAGCACCGGGGGATCATTCGGGCAAAACGCTGGAAGCGTTCTCCGGAAGCCGGAAGCTGGCTTCCGGAACCGGAAGCGGAACCGGAAGCGGAAGCCGGCTTGCGGTTCCGGCTTCCGGAAGCCGGAGCTTGGCGTACCTGCGCAGTAGAGGTACAGTGCCTAGAAGTATATTCTAGGCACTGTAGTAGGGGACGTTTCTTGGAAAAGGGTCTACAATAAAGGAATTCATTGTTTGATTATCAAGTTGCGTGGTTTCTCCCTGATTAAAACTAGGACGGAGGCCTGCCGCATCCAACAGTCTTCTGCCTGCTTTGGAGTTCGATAATCTAATAATTTGTGCTGATCTTTGCGCTTCAATTAACTCCGAAGTGGTGTTGTGTACTCCCAACTTCATGAGTTTCTCTGTGCTAGCCGTGATTGGAACACCAAGCACGTTTTTGACACTTTTGCGCATGAGCGTATCTAATTTATCTTTCTCTGTTTTTGTCCAATTGAGGGCCGCGACTATTGTTGCGGGTCGGAAATTAATCCCGCCGCTGCTCCCAGTTTGTTGGGAACGGGTTGTTGATACTCGGGTAGCATTTAGGCCGGTGATCCTTCAGCCAAAGGGATGAGTACGTCCGGGAGTAAGAGCGATAGAAAAAAGGGTTTATTCTACATATTTACAGTGGCTCCAAATATGGAAGCCCACTCCATGGGGAGAGCACTTTGAAAGTCTCAGCTCACTACATGTATGAGCACATATCAGAACAGGTCAGGACACACCACTGCATCCAAGGTGTCTCCTTATAAAACATCGGTCTTCCCTAGTTGACCCGGCTAGGGAATCAGATGACCTTGATGCGACCAATCAGAGGGGTCGTATTTTTCACCGAACTCCGCCTCTAATGTTTCCCCTTCGAAGCAAGGACGAGGAAATCCGGAAACGGGGTTGACACTCCTTCAACGAAAGTCGGTGACTTAGTTTCTTGCCCTCCACCGGTCATCTTGCGAGGGTCGGGAGAATGGCCTTCACGCTAATCCCCGCTTCTAACTAAGGGTGGCGGTTGTGGTCGGTCGCTTCAAAGTGAGCTTCTTTGTCCAATCCTCACTGCCGCTGTCGGGCACTGTCGCCGTCTGGACGACGCTTATAAAAGGGGTGGCATCGGGGGAAGCACCCAAAGAATGGGCACTGCCTAGTTGGGGCGCTTGTTTGCCCGTCTCGTCGGTGTCTGGCACTGTCGCCGTCTGCGCGACGCTCATGAAAGGGCCTGCCTCGATGGGAAACAATCAAAGAATGCTCCCGGCCGATTCGGGACGCAACACTATGTAAATGACATGGCTCATGAGGCAAGCATGGTGAGCCCTAAGCAGTATATCCTCGCCTATGCCGCCTTTCTTGTTGGACACTCTCATAATTGATCTGAGAATGTTCTCTGTTTTCGTGGTGAGATGAGCTATAGACTTTGTGTTGCAGCCCTTCGAGTCCAATAAAGGCCCTAGAATTTTGATAGAGTCTACTCTAGGGATGGTATACCCATCCCTGGCACGAACGCTAATGGGCACCTGATCGAGTGGGGTCCCCTAGCACCTCGTCTAGCCTGTCTGTACAGCAGGAGTTCCGACTTTCCAGGCGAGAGTGCAAGTCCCGTACCCTCCAGGAAAGACTCTGTAACGTCTAGAGCCTCCTGTAGAGCTTGTTCGACCGTCGCCTCCGATTCTCCGGGACATCAGATTGTAATGTCGTCAGCATATAATGCATGACCAACATTAGGAATTGTTGCAAGGCTTTCCGACAATTTGAGCATTGCTATGTTGAACAGAAGTGGTGAGATAACTGCCCCTTGGGGAGTGCCCCTTCTTCCGAGTGTTGAAGACTCCGACACTGATTGCCTCAACTTTATGACCGCCGTCCTGCTCTCAAGGAAGGATTCAACGAAGGAGAAGAATTTAAGTCCTAAGTTCAAGGCCGATATCTCCTTAAGGATGTAGTCATGTGTAATTGTGTCGAAGGCCTCGGATAGATCTAGTGCGAGTACCCCTTTTACATCTTTGTTTTGAGAGTCTATAATCTGTGTTTTGAGCAGGAGCATGACATCCTACGTGGAAAGCGAGGGCCTGAAACCCACCATATTGTACGGGAATAGCTCATTCCGCTCGATATGTCTCGATATCCTGTTATGCACTGCATGTTCCGCTACTTTGCTAATGCAAGAAGTAAGGGAGATAGGACGGAGGTTCTCCAAGCTAGGTGATTTACCTGGCTTGGGGATTAGGACCACTGTGGCCTTTTTCCAACTGTCCGGTACGACACCCTACTCCCATATCCTGTTTCTCTCGTTCACTAAGGAATGAATGACTTTGTCGTCCAAATTTCTTAAGAGCCGGTTTGTGACTCCATCGTGACCTGGGGCAGACCTTTCGTTAAGATTATGCAGCACTTCCCTGATCTCAGCTTCCGAGAAGGGAGCGTCCAGCTCTGGGGCAGGCGCGCCCTCATATCGAGGGTGGGAATAGCTTGAGCTTTGGTCAAGTGGAAGGTATTTGTTGGCTAGTTTCCTAAATATGGAGGCTTCTGAGATGCCGTTCCTTAGCTCCTTATTAATAAGTCGGTCTATGGCTAGTCTCTGATTACCTTTCGATTGTCCATCGTTTAGGAGATGTTTGAAGAGGCTCCATTTACCTCCTTTTCGCATTTTCCCGTCCGCTACCGCGCAGGCGTCCCTCCATTGCTGCTGATTTAATTCGGAGCAATGCTCCTCAATGTGCCTATTAAGCTCGGCGATCTTTTTCCGCAGTCTCCTATTGAGTCTTTGTGTTTTATTGCGATAGCAATTATATGGACACTCAAAAGCAGATTTCTGCCGTCGGCGTCGCTGTCGCCGTCGCCGTGAGGTTCCGTATGACGTCAATGGAGATGAAATCGTCGCCACGCGCCGCCGAACGCTGTATGTGCGAGTGAAAGAGCGCGAGGGACGCGCGCTTTCACGGGGAGTGAACGCACGGCGGAGAACAAACGCGCGTTCTGCGCTGTGCTCCCTTAAGGGCTGCAGAAGTAGGCGTCTCTTTCCTCCTCTACAATCACCATATATGTAGAGTAAACGTACCCTCTTCCGACGCGCGAAAGGCCGGGGGGGGGGGGGGGGGCCGTCGTTTAGCTGCGGCACCAAGTGCCTATTTATATCAGAGGCTCCGGCAACAGTCACCAACGCCGCACGCATTTTGTGCGACCGCGGGCAAAACGCCGACGGCGTCGACAACAGTTCTGCGTGTTGCCGGTGCTGCTGCATGTCCACGTTTATACAGCTGATTAAGCTACTATCATTACTCCGTATAGCTCTCTACAAATTTGCTATCGCAATTGATGCTTCGTATTTAAGGTGAAACTGCGACAACTTTTTCCATCTACCGAGGAGAGAGCGTTTGGCATCCAGGAGGTGCGCTAACCTTGCATCCATCCCTGGGGCATTAAATTCTGTGACTATTTCCTTAGTGGCCTTCTCGACATCCATCTGGATCTGTACAAAAAGTTCACTGAAGGTGTCGTATACTGCCTCATCTTCACCTCTTATTTTCCTAAAGAGGTCCCAGTCTGTGTATTTGTAGGTTTTGGGGGGAGGTGCTATTATTTCCATCCTGAGTTCTGTTATGTAATGGTCGCTCCCCAAGTTCTCCTGTAAGTTGGACCATTTCGCCTCCGCATTTCTAGTGAAGCTGAGATCAGGCGTCGTGTCTCTGGCGACCGAATTTCCCAGCCTCGTTGGGAAACGTGGGTCCGAGATTAGCGTTAGGTTTTGGTCTGTACTAGCTGCAACTAGATTAGCCCCTTTCTTTGTTCGTGCTACATAACCCCAAGCCGGGTGGGGAGCGTTGAAATCTCCAGCTACTATTAAGGGGTGCGATCTCGCGATGGTTACGACTCTATTTAGGAGTGAGCGGAGGTTATGCTTATAAGTCGAAGGAGAGCTGTAAAAGTTGAGAATGAAAATGTTACGCCTGATTTTGCCATTGGGGATTTCAATTAATTGTGCCTCCAGACCGGATCTCTTATCCGAGTTACAAACGTCCACCCACAACACAATAAAAGTCGAAGATTGGCAAGGGCTAGGGCTTTCCTAAAGAACTTATCCGGAACGGAGAGCTTTGTCGACGCGGCGCGACACACGAGCTCCGACAAGTTTTCCGTACCTATAGTCAACGACAGGGGAGATCTCCTCTCGGCAGCTTCGCTAAAGACCTCATTGGTCGACGTGGCGGAGCAGGCTACTATAGCTCTCGCATTACTTGATACAACACGCACTACAGTTTACACGGACTCCCGAGCGGCAATTAGAGCATTCGCATCGGGATTGATAGCCAAACAGGCAGCCAGGATTATCAACAGCAGACCTCCCTCAGACACTATTCATCGCATAGTCTGGTTCCCGGCACACATGGGATCAGACGTATTACCGGGTCACCTGAACCCCAATGAGATAGCCCACGACCGTGCGCGAGGTTTCATATGCCGCGACGGGATGGTGTCTCGGGTGAGTTCGGGAGAGCTCTTCCACAGTGATCCTCTAGTTACTTTTCACGAAATCACATCACATTACAGAGGCGATAGGCAGAGTTTTCCCTCCGCCCATCATAAGCTCAACAGATCACAATCTAGCACGCTCCGCATGCTCCAGACGGGGTCCTACCCCTTTAGGGGCTTTCTGAACAAACTTCACCCCGACATCGATCCATTCTGCCCAGATTGTGGCGCTGAATTTTGCTCATTAAATCACATGCTCTGGCAGTGTCCTGTGTTACAGGATTTTAGCCGAGAAGAATACTGGACGAAGGCCATCACAGATCCCAGACAAGACGTCCAACTCCTGGCTGTCCAGAGGGCCCGTGAACGAGCGGAGTGGCACGGCCTCTCTGTTCCGACATGGGACTAGCCAACGGCTAGCAGGCCCCCCTGCCTAGCTTCTCAGGACCTAAATAAAGTGTCCACACCCCTACTGCAGTAGGGGTGTGGACGCACGGCGGATGGATGGATGGAAGGAGGGAGGGAGTGACATAGCCCCGACCATAAGCTGCTTCGCATCTAAAAAAACACCGTCCAAGTACTCCGCACTGATGGTTAGCCAGAGAAGCTGAAACGTGCGGCCCCGGTGTTTAGCAGTGGGTTAATCCCGACGCTGTATTGAAGCGTTTCTCAATCATTGGTTAAATGTTTGTGTTTCTAGTGGAACGCAAGCGCCAATGGCGGGCGGATGCTGCTAACCACGACGCCGAACTAACTCGAGATATCGAACGCATGCGACAACGGCGAGCCGAGGAGACGGCGTTGGGGGCATAGTGCGTGCTTGGGCACGACGCAGAGAATGACGTCACTAACGGCGCTGCCGATGGCGCGCGCGCTTGGGTGTGACGTAGAGAACGACGTAACTGACGGCGCAGCCAATGAAGACCTTTATGGAAACATGTGGCAAACGATTTTTTTTTTCGTTTCGCCTAGCCATATGCCGCTTTCGCTGTAAAAAGAAAGTCTATAGCGCAGTGGTTATGACGCTCGCCTTCGGACCGTGGGTACTCGGGTTCGAATCCTGCCTTGCCAAGAACGTTCATTTAGTTTTATTGATTTCTTTCGGGCGGCGAGCGCAGACGCGCCAGGATGACGTCACGGTGCATGCGCAGTAATGCGCAGCTGGCGGAAGCTCGGCGGAGCCATGTCTGTGTGCCATCACCTGGTTGCCATGGCTACGGCGCGGCAGTTTCGTGCCACGTGCACAAATTACGGCGGGCTTAAACTGCGGAAGAAGACGACGACGCTCGAGCCAATGCTGACGATAATTTCGTGCCACGCGCACAAATTACGGCTGACTTAAACTGCGGAAGAAGACGAGGCTCGAGTCAATGCTGATGATGATAATTTCGTGGTACAGGCCCAAATTTTACGGCTAGCTCAAAGGGATGCGGACACAAAATCTGCAAATTTTACGCAAATGCTGAAAAAGAATCCTCAGTGTGTGATTACACCGAAAAGAAGTAGTCACTTAGCTCATTTTTGAGCCGATGGCTTTATTTTTGGCGTTTTTGTGAGCGCGCGCCTCGCCGCCCGATCCGCGGGAGTTGGAAGGCGTGACGTCACGACACCCTCGTCGGATAGCCAGCCGGCCGGCCGCGGTCATTCTAAGCGCGCTGTTGCCGCCATCGCGAGCATGGGTTCTAGTTCTGGTGCCTCTATCAGCTATGAGTACACGTCTGAAGACGAGGACCATTCAAACTTCGCAAGAAAGATTAACGCTTACGGTTACGATACTTCCGCGTCAGGCGACGAAGAAGAGCAGGTGACCGTGGAAGTGCCGGCCAGGTTTTCGCGAACCGTAGCGCGAAGATTTCGCTCTGCACCAGACACTTGTGCAAGAATTATTTGTCATTTCCTCTGTAAACTTGCTTTTTCAAGAGCGCACGCAAGCGAGGCAGCTGCGGGGTACTTCAGCACTGTGTGGATGACTTAATAGTAGTTTATGCCGTCGGCGTGAGCAACTCCTGTGAGGTATCAGTACCTCCGAGACTCTCACGACAGATGGCAGCACCTGCCTGGCGTTCTCCCCAGTTTTTCCTACTTTTAGCCTGTGGAGAAGCAGAGCTGTGTGTGTGTCTGCCCCGCTGCCATGTAGGACTGATCTCGTGACTCGCGCTCGTGACTAGCCTTGTATTGTTTTACTATGCTTTGCCAACATTTTTTACGCGGCTCCACATACAGCAGCTGTCTTGACTTGGCCTTTGTATCACGAAGTCTCGTCAGGCGTACAGGATGGTCTACGGATATTCAAACGCGCGGGAGTGACCATATTCCGACATATGTCAAGATCAGAGGACTGTCGTCGTCGAAGTCAAGTGATACCATCCGAAGAGTGGACTGGCCCAAATTCCAGGCTGTTATTGAAGACCAATGTCAAGGTAATTCATTACATAATTTGGAAGACATAATCAAAACCGCCGTGCAAGACAATACACGTACTCTAATCCGCTCCTCGAAATTCACTGAATTTGACGTAGAATTAGAGCGACTTCGAGCTATACGGCGAGGTGCCGAACGTAGATACCAGCGCACGAAGTCAACGGACGATCTACGGACCGCTAGACGCCTACAAAAGAAAATCCAGCGCCGGTTAGATAAGCTAGAGTCAGAACGCTGGACTGCGTTCTGTGAATCGCTAGACCCTCGCAAGCCCCTATCGCACTTATGGAGGACGGTGCGAGGGCTCAGGACGCCACCCGTACAACGGTCTCCATTCAAGGCTCTGGCCCTCTTCCAACAACGACCAGATATTGATGTCGCAGAAGACTTCTGTGCCAGATTATCCGGGCAATGCACAGCTTCCAAGAACTTATCACGTTTCATCAGCTTCCCGCCACCACGTGACCCCCGCCTGGATCTACCATTTTCAATCCATGAACTCAAGGCGGCGCTAGCTTTGTGCAGACACACGTCGTCACCCGAACCTGACGGAATTTCTTAGAGAGTTCTGTGTCATCTGGGTGAGCGGGCGAGGAGTGTTCTTCTTGAAATCTATAATGAATCCTGGCGAGCTGGCACACTTCCCACAAGCTGGAAAACTAGTCGCATAGTTCCGCTACTGAAGGCTGGAAAGTCTCCGTTGGAGCTTTCATCGTATCGCCCGGTTACATTGGCGAGCTGCGTGGGAAAAGTGATGGAGAGGATGATCCTCGGACGCCTGGAGTGGTACTTAGAATACCACAACGTCTACCCAGATGCCATGGCAGGATTCCGACGTGGCCGCTCGTCGATTGATAATGTCGTCGACCTGGTTACCTATGTTCAGCACCAAAAAGGGTGCAAACGTCTGTGCGCTTCTTTGTTTTCTTTGACGTCAAAGGGGCGCACGACAACGTTACGTATGAAGCCATCCTCGCCGCTCTCGAAGAGGTAGGCCTCGGTGGTCGGATGTTCCGATGGATACGTAGCTATCTTGCTGTGCGATCTTTCTTTGTGAGCACCGAGGACGGCCACACTTCTTTGCATTACACCTACTGTGGCGTCCCCCAAGGTGGCCTACTGAGCCCTACGTTGTTTAACCTTACGCTGATTGGTCTCCTTGATTACCTTCCAAACACAGTTAAATTATCAATGTACGCGGACGGCATATGCCTTTGGGCGTCCGGAGTGACACGCCTACAGCTGCGCGCCAGGCTCCAAAAAGCTGGCTCCAAATTTATGCATGCCCGATTGTACACCTTGGATCCAACCTTGAGCCTTCGACTTCCAACAAGACTTCCCCGAAGAGATGCGACCCTTCTGTGTAGGCTATGGTTGGGCGTCGCGTTCACCAATGCCTACGCGTTCCGCATAGGTATGGCCGACAGTGCAGCAGTGTGACATTGCGGAGACGCGGAAACGATTCGTCATGTTCTTTGTCAGTGCCCACAATACAGTGTGCAGAGACAATCGCTGTCCGTCGTGCTGAACCAGTTGGACGACCAGCTTTTATCGGAAGAAAGAATTCTGCAACATCGACGCGACTCAACATCGCATCAGAAGATCGTGCAAGCGCTCCTGCGGTTCCTGAAGTCCACTGGCCTGTGTGAACGTCTGTGATTGGAACGCCTCTTTTGTTACCTATGCCTGTGTTTTTTTTTTGTGTGTTTTTTGTCGCTCTCTCTCTCTCTCTCTCTTGGCACTCTTTCCAACCCCTTTATCCCCCACCCCAGTGTAGGGTAGCAAACCGGAAACTCACTTCTGGTTAACCTCCCTGCCTTTCCTCTCTCGCTTGCTCTCTCTTTTGCCAACATTTTTAAAGACATTGCTGCCTTCGTGCCCAGCCTCGGGCATCTCGCCCCAGCCTCGCCCTCACACTGCTCAAGAAGGTCACAAGTGAACGAAAACAGTACCGACCAGGCGCGTAGCGGAAGGGGGGGGGGGGGGCTGATTTTTTCGTGCTGTCATGCACCGCCGACCAAAACAACCACCCGCGCCGGGAATCATTCTGGATTTTGTCTACAATGTCTTTTTGACGCGCGAAAAGACATTTAGGCGCGACAATTGTGAACTTGGGCTGGATTTCGTGGCAACGCCCTTGCACCTGCAGTCACGTAACGCAAGGAGCCCCAGCCGAGCTCAAAGTTTCAAGGGCTTTTCGATAGCGAGCGGGCGTGTCGCGGCATCTCGCAGCGGCCCCGGAATCTATGGAGTGCATGGATTTCAATTCCGAAACTTGATGGGTATAAAGTTCTCATAAACTTTTGACGCGATAGGTGCACTGACATTTTCAAAGGCGTGCTTTCGATTTTTAATTCTGGAACTTCATGGGTTTAATGTTCTTATAAACTTGGGCCAACATGCACGCACTCGAACCCGCGTGTACAAGCCGTTCCAGAAATGGAAGCACGCGCTCGCAATCTTCCACATACACAAAAATATTAAATATAATCGTGACTGTCAGCTGGCATCTGATAATTTTCTCCAAACATTTTCAGGAAACGCGCCCAATGTGATCGATTAGCTGGACCAGGGCAGGCAAAGTAAAATAAGAGAAAACAGAAGAAAGTTAACGGCCTATTAAATTTTAGACAGTTCTTTTTTGCGGCCGGTAAGGTCTAGCTGGCTCTCCGTGGCGATAGGAATACTGGTCCTATGAATTTAAGCAAAACCTCCGCTGAAAATGCTAGTATTTCTAGAGCGCTTCTTTGCATGCGACCTGATTGTAGATATACATACCTGAAGAACCATTTGGAAAGTTGTCCCAGTAATGCCTCGTATTTACACCAGATGTACAAAAACAAATTATAGAAATTTATGGTGAAATTATCAAAGAAAGCCTAGATGCAAAAGTGAACGCGGCAGGCTGCTTCTCCTTATTTGCTGACGAAACGACGGATATTGCTGGAATCGAACAGCTTACTGTTTGTGCAAGGTACCTAAACACGGACGCTAACGACATCGAAGGACTGTTTTTAGGTTTTAGCACCGGAATAGATGCCCTCTCTCATTACGACTGCAGGTTCTATGTAAATGTGTACAAACTGCTGCAGATTCTAGTCACCCTTCCAGTGACCACTCTCAGCTGCGCAGAGAGAATATTTTTTAACATGAGATTACTAAAAAACTACTTGCGCTCTACAATGTCTGAGAAAGGCATGGTTATGCTGGCGCTTCTATACGCCCACAGAGACGTCGCCATCAACGTGTCCGAAGTTATTGAACGCTTCGCAAAACTTCCCCGCCGAGTGAAGTTTACCGTTTAAATAGCTAAGCAGAAAAAATCAATGCATGTAAAAATATCTGTTGCTTCACATTCCTATATAAGCTCGTAATTATGAAAACGTATGACTGTTCATTAGCTTTTCAAACCACAGAAATTGTCACCGCTTATTGTAACAGTAAGCATCATGATCAAATTATTATGCGAATACAAAAATTACGAGGACATTAATAACCAATTTTCACCGACCTTGCTCATTGAAACCCCGGTCCACGCGGTGTTTCCCAAAAACGCACTCGGATGTTGGGTAAATCAACTTGCCGCATCATCTCTAGCTTTCGTTTGTCCTTTCCTTTCCTTTTTAGCTACATGCATTTACTTCTTTTTTGAAACGAAGCAATACCCTTCTTTATTTTTAGGTGCAGAATAATTGTTGCCACTGTACAGGCAGTTAAAATACGCATTTTTGTATTGATTTCTGCATTCTTTTTCCATTATTCTAGCCACATGGTGCTGTCGCAACCGCAGCATGGCCCAATGCATATCACGATTTCTGAGATCACAGTTTTGTTCTTGCCTGGATCGTCTGTCTTTCTATGCGTGAAGTTTACTATCTCTGACTGCGCAACATGTTTATTTGTCATGTTTGACGCATTATATACAGTAACATTTCCTTAAATACGTAGATTTATTGCAGACTTATACACGTATATTTAATTATCTTGTTGCGAGGTTTTGTGTATACAAGCAGTGAACTTGGTTTCACGCGACACTTTCTTGCCGTTTATCTTCGCATTTGTATATTCCAATCTATCTTCGCATTTCTAATGTATATATTACAGAACTCCTGCTTTTTATATGTACTCACTGTTGCGACTATAATTTCGGTGCAATTACTCAGAATACACGACCGGTTACAGCTGCTCCTGCGCAATCCATTGCACCTAAGGACAGCGTCATTGAGGTTTTTCCCTGGCCCTTGCATATGTACAAAAATGTAAACAAGGTTGTTGAATGACAAACATTCATCAAAATATTTGTCCTCAACTTGTTCATTTTATGGCCTTTACGTTTTTCATATCAGCTGCATGCACTGCCTTGCAGGTTTCGAACTGATATAGTTCTAAGGTTCGCGTGATATTTTCTTTACACTTATTAAATAGACAAAAAAACGGGGATGCATTGATATCAGTTGTTTCTGCCACAATTTTTGCGATATACGAATATATTCTTTTAAGAAAAAATGCATATTTTACTTGTCTTGACAGTGCGTAGCGTTCAATAATTCGTGTGCAGCATCTAATATACAATGGCATTGGCAATGGTAATGCAGTTATTATTCATGTATTTGATCCCTCGACAACTTCTATAAGGAGGAGGCCATCCTGCAACTTGAGCCCCCCCCCCCCCCCCCCCGAACAAAATTTCTGGCTACGCCATTGGTACCGACATCTTTTCGCCTCCTCTGTTCAAACGCGCCGCTGATCATTTCTGCCTTGCGTTTTCGTGAGAAGACCCATGGCACATGCCACAGCGTCAGGCTTTATTTAGGTGTTGCCTTTCGAACGTAGATTTATTGCAGACTTATACACGTATATTTATTTATCTTGTTGCGAGGTTTTGTGTATACAAGCAGTGAACTTGGTTTCACGCGACACTTTCTTGCCGTTTATCTTCGCATTTGTATATTCCAATCTATCTTCGCATTTCTAATGTATATATTGCAGAACTCCTGCTTTTTATATGTACTCACTGTTGCGACTATAATTTCGGTGCAATTACTCAGAATACACGACCGGTTACAGCTGCTCCTGCGCAATCCATTGCACCTAAGGACAGCGTCATTGAGGTTTTTCCCTGGCCCTTGCATATGTACAAAAATGTAAACAAGGTTGTTGAATGACAAACATTCATCAAAATATTTGTCCTCAACTTGTTCATTTTATGGCCTTTACGTTTTTCATATCAGCTGCATGCACTGCCTTGCAGGTTTCGAACTGATATAGTTCTAAGGTTCGCGTGATATTTTCTTTACACTTATTAAATAGACAAAAAAACGGGGATGCATTGATATCAGTTGTTGCTGCCACAATTTTTGGGATATACGAATATATTCTTTTAAGAAAAAATGCATATTTTACTTGTCTTGACAGTGCGTAGCGTTCAATAATTCGTGTGCAGCATCTAATATACAATGGCATTGGCAATGGTAATGCAGTTATTATTCATGTATTTGATCCCTCGACAACTTCTATAAGGAGGAGGCCATCCTGCAACTTGAGCCCCCTCCCCCCCCCCCGAACAAAATTTCTGGCTACGCCATTGGTACCGGCATCTTTTCGCCTCCTCTGTTCAAACGCGCCGCTGATTATTTCTGCCTTGCGTTTTCGTGAGAAGACCCATGGCACATGCCACAGCGTCAGGCTTTATTTAGGTGTTGCCTTTCGAGCGGCATGCCGAGGCTTTTCAGCACAGCCGGGCTGGTCACATAATCATCGTCGACGAAGTGTTCCGCGCAAATGAAGTCATTTTTAGAGGTCTCCAGGCTGGGCGTGATGGCTGACAGGCAGGTATCCAAAGTTTACGCACCTTCTCATCTCTGGGAAACGTGTGCGACGGCGTTTCACGACCGACGATGCTGTTATAACAGCAATGTCTGGGCATTTCCTTCCGCCGCGACGAACGCGTCAATACCGAACGACGACCGCGGGAAGGCGCATGTAAGACGCACCACCTACATGGAGCGGTGAAGGGGATAATGTTTCAGACGGACCACGTGCGAAGATCGCCGAAAGGGGTTAAACAAGCGCTGCAAGGGACCGACACTTCCGGAGACACTGCGACGGCTGTGGCCGACCTTGGCCGCGCGCGCGCGCACGGGTGGGTGTTATGACGTAAAATTTTAGCTTCTGCCGGCGGCCGCTTGGAGGCAAGGGGCAACAAAAAATCGCGAAAAAACGTGTTTCTCGTTCTTTTTTTCGAAGCAGCTTGTTGTAGTCAACATTTGCAACAGTTGTTCCGACGCAAAAAAAAAAAAACACCCGCCACCTTTTGTGCCCGTATAAGAGCGTCCAGCTGTTGTGTGTGTGTGTGTGTGTGTGTGTGTGTGCGCGTGCGTGCGTGCGTGCGCGTGCGTGCGTGCGTGCGTGCGTGCGGGCGCGTGTGTGTGTGTGTGTGTGTGCGCGTGTTCATTGGAAGAGCTTGATATCAAGCAATGGCTTGAGAGTTGGGAGGAGACAGAGTTGCAACATTCAAGGAACATCTCTAGAGAGAGAGAGAGAGCGAAAACATTTATTTCGATCATCTAGGTCGTTGATCTTGAGGAAGAGTGGGTGGTGTCCTCATTCCAGGACTCCACTGGCCATGGCTGCTCGATGTACTTGCTGGACGAGAGCTTCTTGTCCCGCCAGGATATCGCCGGTCAGCTGTACCTCCCACCGCTCAAATTACGTGCTAGGCGTATTTCAGTGTTGAGGTTGCCCCTGCACCCCCACGAGATGTGAAAGAGTGTAGGGCGTGTGTCACCGCACCAGGGGCAGATGCCGCGATATGTTTGTGGGTATATTTTGCTGTATTTCTGTAGGTTTGGGAATGTGTTTGTTTGGATAAGCCTGAGAGCTGCTGCCTCTTCAGTGGTGAGCTTTTTGTGAGGGGGGGGGGGGGAATAAATCCTGCGGTTGAGTCGCTGGATCTCGAGTCGGTCGCAGTAATTGGATGGCAGGGGCAGGAAGGTAAAGGGTGGGGATTGATGAGACAAGTGGTTTTGCCCCGCTCGGTTGATTAGCGCTCGAGCTAAGGCGTTCGCCCTTTCGTTCCCCTCCAGTCTCGCCTGACCCGGCGTCCACGTTATTTGATGGGATTCTTGCAGCCTCGGGCCAAGAATCTGAGCCGCCAGCAGCGGTGTTCGTCCCTTCGTAAAGTTACGGCAGGCTTGTTGCGAGTAGGTAACGGCATGTACTTCCCTGCCTACCCTGTCATGTTATTTTATTACTAGCGCCGCGGCTATGGTCTCAGCCGCAGGCTGGGGTCTCTGCCCTGACGGAGGCCGCAAGGGTCAAGGAGTTGTTTCTCCCGTTCACGGCGGCTACCACGAAGAGACCCCCTGCAGGGTACGCCGCCACGTCCACGTACGTTACGTACGGGTCACCCTTGAATTGCCGGCGCTGTCTGTCGACGCGAGCTTGGCATCGTCCTTCGTGGAGTTCATCACTCATGTGCTTTGGTATGGGGTTCGCCTTGATCTTGCTTCTGACCTCGGGCGGGAGTGATCGTTGCTCATCGAGGGCACGAAGCTCCGTTGCCGTTCCGGTCCGGTGGAGGATGGCTCTACCCGCCGCCGTGTTCTGTAGTCTGGCTTTTTGCGAAGCCATTACCGCGCCCGACAGCTCAGCAAAGGTGTTGTAGATTCCAAGAGCCGCTGACTTCTCGTTTGAGGTGGTAACAGGCAGCCCCAGGGCCGTTTTGTACGCGTCTCTGATGATGGCATCGACTTGTTCTTGGTCGCATTTGTTTAGCGAGTGGTAGTGATACGGCATGCTATACGTTACTCTGCTGATCACCAGAGCCTGGACGAGGCGGAGCGTGGCCTCTTCTCGCACGACCTTGCGGCTTCTTGTGATTCGTTTGATAATCCGCGAGATCTGGTTGGTGGCGGACCTTAAGGTTTGGATGGTGTGGGAGGCTTTCAGGTTGCTGTGGATCCAAAAACCCAGAATCCTAGTCTAATTGCTTTCCTTGATCTTGTGGCCCTCTAAATAGAGTTCAATAGGGTCGGGGGACTTGTACATTCCTCCTCCGTGCACCCGCATCACCTCGGACTTCTCGGGTGCGCAACGCATCCCGCTCGCTGCCGCAAATCTCTCCACGGCCGTCGTGGCCTCCAGAAGGGTCGCCTCATTTCGCGCGAGGCAGCCCTTGGTGACCAAGAGCGTGATGTCGTCTGCGTATAGGCGTAACCTAGGTCCGGGATCTTCCACCGACGTTGAAGAGAATCGGGGGAGACTACCGCCCCTTGCGGCGTTCCTTTGTTCGGTACGTCGATCTTATCCGATCGAGTCTGGCCTATTCCGATGGTTGCCGTCCGACCCGTCAGGAACGATGTAACGTAATTAATGATGCGCTCCCCGCAGCTGATGTCGTTCAGTCCCTTGAGAATGGCCTCGTGAGAGATGTTATCGAAGGCCCCTTTCAGGTCGAGTGCGAGCAGGAGGTGTTCTCCTCACTTCGAGATGCCCTTGAGAACTTCTTCCCTTAGGATTAGGAAAGCATCTTGCGCAGAAAGTCCCGGCCTGAAGCCAAGCATGGTGTGCGAAAAGAGGTCACCGTCCTCTACGTAGTGTTGGAGGTCTGCTCCGATGACCCTCTCCTACAGCTTGCCGAGGCACGTACAGCTTGCCGATGACCCTCTCGTACAGCTTGCCGAAGTCAGCGAGATGGGACGCAGGACGTCAATCACGGGCTTCTTGCCGGGTTTGGGAATCGTCACGATTTCCGCTTGTTTCCACTCGTTAGGTACGTGGCCCTTGCTCCAGAGTTCTTCGTTTAGGTATTGGGTCAAGTCCAGGATGTGCATCGGGCTCAGGTTTCTAATCATGGCATTGGTGATTTTGTCAGCCCCGGGAGCAGTGTTGCGCTGTGAGGATCGTGCCGCGGCATACACCTCTTCCTCCGTGATAGGAGCGTCCAGTTCTGGTCTTGGTTCCCCTTCGTATTTTAGGAGGCAGGGTCGTATGGAGTCGCTACCCAGGTATCGGGTTTTTAGGGTGTCAATCAGATCCTAGTCATTTCCGGGGAATTTGTGAGCGATTTCTTGAAGCTTTCGACTGGTTGTCGATTTGGCTTTGTCGGGCCCGATCAGGCAACGCAGGATGGCCCACGTCTTCGCCGTACTCAGGGTACCCCTGAGCGAGGTGCAAAACTGTACTCAATTTTGCTGCGTCAGCTTGGTCGCGTAATCTCTGGCTTCTTCTGTTATATGCGCGATTCGTAAACGGAGTTTGCGGTTTAAGCGCTGTCGCTTCCACCGTTTGAGGAGGCCATCACGGGCTTCCCACAGGTGTAAGAGCCGGCGGTCGACTTCGGGCGTCTCGACCGTGCGCTGGATGGTTTTGGTGGTTTGGATGTGGGTGTATCGGAGGTGCTGTATCCATTCCGCTATGTCCGTTTTACCGCTTTCGGGCGGAGGGTACTGCCTGTACGCCTCCCAGTCCGTGAGCCTAGATCTCTAGAAAAATCTCATGTCCATTAATGATCTAGATTTTCTTGCATGTATACGCGCGACCATTCAGCCTGTTTAATTAAAACTCTAAACCTAACTAATGCTTTAATACTTATACTCCGGAAAATACACCGGAATTATGTATTGTGTACAGATTTTACAGCTTTTGTGTAAGGGCGGCAAATGCTCACTTATGTCAGAGGTGAATACCTCATCATTGTAGTCGCAGCTGTTCAGGCTTGTTATACAGACGTCTCTTGATGTAGAGCTGTTGTGAGTAACACGGGCAGGCCCTAAGATAGCATTTTCACATTCACGAGATGCGATACGATTCTTCAAATCGAGTGCATGCAAAATCTGTGCTCAGCATGTTGATATCCAATGAAGAAATATGTTTTAATGACATTAACAAGACCTCTGTAATGTCTTTTCACCACCATGTCTCCGTTTACACCCCATATAATTGTCCTATAGCCACTACAAGCACCATTAAATATCTAGGTATTCAAATTTCCTGTGATCTAACATAGGTCACATGTTATCAACATTACTAATTCTGCTAATCCAGTCCTGGGTTACCTTCGTCACAACCTCACCTTGACACCAGCCACCACAAAACTAATAGCTTATAAAACACTTGTAAGACGTTAAATTGAGTATGGTAACACCATTTTTGACCTTCATCAAGCTAACCTTACAAATATGCTTACATCCATCCAGGACCGTGCCCAGATTCATTATCTCTAATTACTCCAACAACGTCATCACAAATTCTGTAAAATATCAGCTTGGCCTTCCTTGCGTTGCCTCTCATTGGAAAATTTAGTTTTTGTGTCTTTATAATAATTTTTTTTCTATTCCTTGCCACCATGCAATGCTTTCATAAGACCAACCCATCGGGCATCTCGTCATTGCCATAATAACGCCGTACATCCTGAGCGCACCCGTAGACAGACCTTCCAGAAGTTTTTTTTTTTTTTTACAAACGTCACCTTCCCGCCCACATCGCTATGTTAGCAGATTGCATCCAGTTTAAAACAGCCATGGAGAGTTATTACTGAACATGTTAACTGAGAACCGCTGCCTTCATGAATTGCACCCTTCATGTAATATGCCTCTGGGACCCTTAAGGTATGAATAATTTAAATTAATGAAATAAAAACCGTGTAGCAGTTGTTCCAAATGTATTAGGAAATGTTGCTTGTGTACCCATTTGGGGGTTTATATACGATACTACGCAAAAACGAGTTCGTTTCTATTGCTACGCATTCTATCACCATTACTCATAATGAGATCATCAAGTATTTGGAATGAATAGCGGTGCTTAAGATACATAGGTTGTATATATATATATATATATATATATATATATATATATATATATATATATATATATCCGCCTCTACAGGCATGATCCAAGCGTATTGCATAAGAATTTCTGACCTCAGGGGAAATGTCAGTATTACATCGCCATGTCTTTGCAAGCAATAATGCATCAAAGTCTGCAGAAAGAGAACTCAAGAATGCGCCAAATGTCTCATGTTTGCTCCTAATGATTCTAATATTTTGAAGCAGTAAGCCAAAGTAGGAACTAAAACATCGTCACTGCATATTGGTACTGTTTTTTTTTTTCATTAACGACATGGTGGGACCTCATCGAGAAATTTACTCGATGAGGTCCAAGTCAGCCATGCATTGTTATCCGAACTACACTAGACCCTTCATCTTTGCCCGCAAGAATGTTTCATCCACTCAACCACGCAAATTACCGCTTTGCAGATTGTTTCTTTGCAAGAGCTGCACCAAGCAGCTGCTTGTTCTGTCGTGTCAGGTGCTCGTTTACGTGAACCGCAATTTCCTTGCCTTCGTGTAGCCGCGGCCACTCCAAACAATCTTGCTTTTCTTAGATTTTGTGAGCAATGCATTTCGCTTTGCGCGTGACATAAACCGCACGACAATGTTTCGTTCATTCTTTTTTTGGCGTCGACATTCTGTGGCAGACATCAATGTCGATGTCAGCGAATAGTTATCCGACGAGTTCCCCTATTTTTTTACGACGGCAGTTGAGTAAAGCTGCTCTGGCTCATTCTTTAGTTGGAGGTTAATACTCCTTTCCTTCAAGTTCTTCGATTTTTCTTTCAGCCCGCTGGTTTCCGGCTTTCAGTTTCTCATTCTGTGAAGCTTGCGTATTTATTCCGGTTCTGAGTTCTTTGATATCGCTTTCTCCTTCTTTAGGTTCATCGCAAGTGTCAGTGCGAAAGCTTAGAACCTTATCTCGGCACGCACTTCTCGGCGAAGATCAGAAATTAAAGTCGAGATATCTTTCTTGTAACCCTTACTTATGATATGCAGTTCAAGCAAATTCCAAGGTAAAATATATAGCTAGGAAGCCATCAGTCGAATGTACCCGCAGTTAGCACACATCGTCAGCCATGCAGCGCGCCGCGTCCGTTCTGCGGCATGCCAGCGCCATTGCCAGGACACCACCGCATTGGGGCTCGAGTCAGTAGAGAGTTTTATATTAGAGTGCCCTAGCGTTTGGGGATGCAAACCGAAGGGCCTACAAAAGAACGCGAGGCGAGCCCAGAAGAGCGCGAAGGGCCCACAATGGAGTTTGAGTCCCCCAACGCCTGGGTCTGACTTGGGTACCCTATTCTAAAACTCTATAGTGAGCAGTTCCTTTTTCCATTCTTTTACCTACGCTCCCCTCACTCTCGACTCAAAGCAACTATAGTTCTATCAACGAAAAGGATAGCCAAACAGTGTGGCTATTTTTCTTTTTGCCTGTGTTCTTTTTAAAGCTTTAATTTTGTCAAGCTGCCATTTATGACAGCTTTCTTCCGTTGAGCATCCCGTATCATGAAAAGTGCTACTTGAGGCGAATAAAGTTCAATCTCTGTATTCTCGTGGTTGAGTGTCCATCTCGGCTGCGGAATGTCGTTAATTCAAAACCTCGCTGCCGCCGGTTACCCACCGGTTATCGAAATGGGTACAGGCGTCCACCCTCCCGACGCTCCGCTTTCTTTTGGGATACATTGTCCTGGTGAAGGAGCCCGCTCTCATGGAGGCAATTACCCATGTGGCGCCCCAATGCACCTGTTAGGTGGGGACGCCCTCGGATTGGGGAGAAACTTCTCTTTCCAAGCGTTGAAGTCCCGTTGCATTATGACTTATTCTACTCTAGTCTTATCCACCGCTCACAGCCGGCTGATCCCGTTGATAACGCGAGCGGACCGTCGCTCCGACCACTGACAAAGCGCGATAAGCGCGAAAAGGCATTGTTACCGGAAAGGCATCGCTACAAAATACCGGCCCAGGCCGGGAGCGCGTTGTACCTAGTTTACCGGTAGGTACCCGATGGCAGCTACAGTCTGCATCCCACTGCCATGGTGGATGCTCTTACCAGAATGCCGTCTGTGGTTGGTTCTTTGCCTACTTCTCTGGGGTTCGCCATGGGTTTTCGATTTCTCGTCTGGTAGGCACGCGAGCCACCCTCCATGACCGACAGTGTAGTGCCAGTAAGCATACCTCTGTTCTGCGGAATCAAATAATAAATCAAAACGCAAGAGAGAGGAGGAGAGAAAACAAGAAGGGAAAAGGCAGGGAGGTGAACCGGACGTGCGTCTGGTTTGCTACCCGACACTAAAGATAAGGCAAAGGGGCCTGTACATCTAATGTCAGCTCGTTAATACGTTTAAGACACAAACCTTTTATAGTAATAGCGAGCGATTTCCAATGGCTTCTTTTGATGCGTCATTCCTTCATCATTCCATCGAAATCATGCTGTCGTCATTCACTCGTGCTTATGCCACTGTTGTCATGTCATTGTCGCCGTACATTCTTCGTCATCCCATTGTCCTTAAGCTGCTATCGTCACGTTTTCTTCACTATACCATCGTCATCATTTCAGAATCGTAATCCCATTTTGTCGTGTCATGGTTATCAGACCGCCTTCGTCGTCATATTGACGTCATTCCGACGAAGTCATTGTAGCGAATGCATGGTCTTCATACTATCGTCGTCATGCTATCATCGACATTGACGACACAGACGCTCTTTTTGCGGCTTGTTTCGGTTTCAAGGAGCCTGCCAAGGGGAACTAATTCTTGCGTAGCTTCCACATGATTTTAGTTCGTAAAAGCTGTTCTTCGATGAGTGGCTGCATTTGTCATCACGATTGGAGGCCGCAACTCTGCTATTCAAAATTTGTTTGTTGAGATAGTTAGCGTCGAGGACGGGCCCCAAAGGCTCATTTACTGTAGCCACCTATTGTTGATAATTAGAAAGTTAATTACCTTAACTTCGCTAATTACGCGTGTAAGTGCGGAAGTTGCTCTGTATCTAGAGGCCGCCAATCCTTTCACTTGAATGCTAAACATAACGTGACCAATATGTATATTTTTCTGCTTTTAAAAATTTGGTGCCGCTAAAGAAACACCCTGTATATCCGTAGCAAGGAAATCTTTGAATGACTACTACAGATTCTACAGGTGTCTTTAGCAATACGGTGTGTCACTCCATTGCTTGAATGGTAATCGCATTAACGTTGATAGTCATCGTAAAATGGGTGCTACCGGAATTTTTCGCAGGTGTGTCGTACTTCTCTGTGAATGCACCTACATCACGATTCTTCCTTCCACAGGCATCATAAATCGCCTTCAATCTCCTGACATCGCTTCGTCGACGCCTCAGGCTGAGCATGCGCCTGAATTGCTGTTTCCATTTCGGCATTGCCTGTGCATGGTGTAGGGCATAAACATAAACATCGCATGAGATTAAGTTTGTGGCCTGTGCTGCACATAAACCTAAACACTGCGTGTAATAACACGTTGAATAGGATAAATATCAAGGTCATTATACACACATCGCATTTAGTTGCATAGCATTTAACTGACCAGTGAAATAAAGCTTCGCTTAACATGGGCGTAATTTGGGCAAGTTTTAACAGTTAAGTCATAATGGCGAATAGCGCACTACGCCCCCAAACAAGGCACAGAAGAAACACGAAGTAAAGTAAGACACCAGCGCTGTCTTCTGACAAAATTTTATTCAACAACAGTGTGGCTAACAAAACAACAAGAAACACGACGAAACTTTATACCGTGACACACGCGCAAGAAGATAACACGTGCACGATAGAATTCGAAAGGTGACGTCACCCATACACACCGTGAACGCTCTCGTCTCCTAGACCATGCCAGATACAAAAGTTCTTTATCCGAGAAAAAATGTAAAGGTGCGCTCACGCATGCCTTCTTGCATTAGGGTTCATTATTTCGGAACGCGGAACATTGGCAGAAATTGGTGGCGTTGTTCTTGCCGGAAAATTAAGCTGCGGCTATTGGAGATGGCTGGTTCCTTCCTGATTAAGAATACAGTCAACGTGGCGAAATTTCTAAAAGAACATTCGGGGCAGGCTCTTCGTACATTTTCAATCGACGTTAAAGACTTGTTTTATTCTCTGCTTTATAAGGAATTATTACTGCGTGTGGAGGATGCAATAAACTCGTTTGGTGCTGTATCCTCCACAGGCAAGTCTGGATTGTCTGTGGCCTCTTTTTACATCCCCTCTCGCTGTACGTAAGGTCGATATTTTCTGTCTGGGATGGTGATGTGTATTTTTCATGTCAGGTGATTTGCGTTTGGTCGTGCATAGCGCCGATTGTTAGTGACCTGTTCTTGGGACACGCTGTCCGAAATATTGCCACATGGTTGCAGGGAACCAATGTCGTAAGGGTCTTCCGTCACGTGGATGATTTTCTTGTCTATATTCGGGCAGATCCTGTAAGCTATGAGCAAGGCAACATGCACATTCTGAAAACGTTTGAGGACGAGTTCCGTCCTCTTGAGGTTACGCATGAGACAAGCTGGCTGAGACGATGTCATCACCTTCTTTGACCTGAGGCTGTTCCTTACGGAACCACATGTCCGCTAACAGTGTAAGCTCACAAGCCCTTGCTGCCATTCTCGTAGGGGAACTCCAAGCGGGTAAGCCGGGTGATCACGCACTTTGCATTGCAAAATGCACAGCGCAATTCATGCCACCACAAGGTGCATGACGCATTTTTCGCTCAAGTGTCCCACCTCAGGAATGCTGGTTTCCTTCGAGGCGTTTTGTCGCGGAGGGTTTGTTGAGGGATGTGAAAGACCTTTGCCGCAGGGAGCAGCACCCTGCCAGATGGAGGTTCGGCGAGAAAAAGAAGGTAGCAGTTTTAGTTTATGTGCAAAATGTCTCTCATAGACTTGGAAGATAGAATAAAACGCTGGGTCGGGTTCTGTTCTCTGCTCAGGCTAAGCTATCATGGCTGTGCAGGTCAACTGCCTTGCAGGGCAAATCAAGACAATGAGTGTGTGTCCTGTGTGGCAGGCGTAGTGTATGCAATACCTTTATCGTGTGACAGGAGGTATGTGGGCCAGACGGGACGTTATCAAATCCACAGGCTCTGAGAGAACAGGTACAGTGATCAGACAACTGTGTCCGGCCATCTTGGCATTCAGGTGTAGTATTGCGGCTGTAAGCATGTCTTTGAAAACAACATGGTCCTTTCACGAAGTCCCAATCAGACAGTAAGGGAAAGGCGGAGCAGATTGTGCGCTGTGGCCACGCATGCGCGAGCACGCCTTCCTTGCACCTTTATATCTGATGCGCTCATGGTTCTTGTTTTCTGCGTATATAAACATACTATTGTCGAATAAAATTGATCTGCAAGACAAGGCTGTGTCCTCGTTTCATTCGTTTTTGTTATCTCACTTGTTCGCTATTCGCCATCATGGCTTCGCTTCACACGTATATTCTAGCGTTAGCGTTCAATCTGCCTATTTCCTTTCGTCTGTTTGTTGCTGTTTTTCCTACATACCTAAGTCATTGGAGTTTACTTTTGATCATTGGGATTGCCCTTCCTTTGTTGCTCTATTTAACAGGATGTCATCATTATATAAATAATGATAACAGCATGACTACGATGATAATAACGAAGGCGTGGCCATTGTCTGTTTTTTTTTTCATCCTATAGCAATTATTTCAAAGCCTTTACAACACATTGAGCTGAGGTGACACGCCGTACATGCGTATTTCGCCACCGTACACGTGAAACAAATGCGGTTAAATCAACCTGTGCTGCTGTAGAGAAAAATAGTCGAGGCAGCCCACGTCATCAAAGGTGGTGAAGTACGCAAGAGCGCCAGAGAATGTCTATATCCGTTATATGGTAACGCAGTTTCTGAATGGCTATCTTTAGATGCGAATATTTTGTTCACTTCATTACTTACTTCGTCTCCATGCATGTATAAAACCCGTTTTGAGCTTCCCGAAATAAATAGTTTGTAGGTCGGCGCCTGTTGTAGGTTGTACGCCGATCTTTGTAATTTAATAGCTATATCGCACGACAGCGCTCAACTTTCAAAAGATTCCCCATCCTCCTGGTTCACAATGCTGCAAAAAGAACACGTGCCGTCGTCAAGCAATTAGTATCTGAAACTATAAAAACAGGTTTAGCGAAACCTTTTTTTTTTCTTTCGCTATCGAAAAGTGGCCCAATCTAACGCACGCACGAACATCGTAATCTCGGTACAAATAGGCGCTTCACGAGCCCTTCCCTCGCTCCCATCTTGAACTTCAATTCTCGGAGTTCTCACTCGCGTTGTCGAGGCAACTCGCAATTTAGCAACTTCTCACGCAGCACCAGACCTCATTAACTGATTTAAACACCTTCACTGGTAACGAGCTGCTGTACTCGGGCGACTCTCCCCCTTGCCGCTTCATCGACCCTCATATTCTTCCGCCGTGAGGGCGCCTTGTCTCCTGCTTTTTCCCTGACCGAACACTCTCTCTTTCTGTATTTCTTTTCTCGCTCTAGAGAGGAACAACGGAGGAATTTGCTTCTTGTCTCAAAAGGCGTTATTTCTGAGTTTCGCCCGAGTCTTATTTTTCGTTCAGGTACGGCACTTTCCGGGCTGGAAAGCCCGTTCCCTTGGCAACTAGATTCCGCACAAAGCGAGGGTGTGGCCGCGACGCCTCTCGCTCAGCGGCGCAACCCAATTTTCATTATTCAAAGCGTTCTTTATAAAGGGACCAAGTTCGCGAACCAAAAATTGCTGCCATTCCTCGCCTTGTCCCGTTTTTTGGTTCATTCTTGTCTTCCCTTTGAAGTGGGCTCCTTCCAATTTGGTAAAAAAAAAGAAACTGCTACCCACTGGAGGAGTGTAATTGCCCTTCCCGAGTAAAAGCGAGGACAAGATCGTTTGAAGAACAGCGTGCACTGGCCGTCCTCCCAACCTCTTCTCTTCTTCTCGTAATGTAGACAAAGGCGGTGAAAGGAAAAGTAGATGGGCGATGCATGCAGTGGGCATTTTTTGTCGTTTTTTAGGTGTTTAGTACTCAGCACTTTTTTGGTTGTTAAATCATTCGGAGCTGCACTGTAAGATACACATGTCCGACGCTCCTGCACGAAATAGCACAGGTGACGGGAACACGGGCAGTAAAAGCTACCACACTGGTTAATTCTTTCATTTTATTTTTGTGCTCGTGCCTACCGTACATACATATCGCATAACTTATCAGAAGGCTTTCACAGTCGAAACCAAAAGAAAAAACAAGTTAACAACAAATACGGCAAGTTATTTCGCGCTTTATACTGTTTCTCTTTCTTGTTCTCTTTCAGAAATGCGCTAAACGAACATGCAGTGTTCGCATTCGGACCTCTGGAAAATAAAATTGGATCATCTCGCTTTAGAAGGATTCCTGATTTGTATTGCCAGGCCGGTAGAAAAGGGTCACAAGCAGGAGGTGCCACACACGCAGCCTGCGTCTCATCTTTGTGCCCCTTAACTTAATTAATGAGCGCTAAAAACAAATAAACTATGTGCCCTTTTTTATCCCGCTGGAAGCACGAATCAAGAATCGCGCCACCAGCTAGCCCGTTTAACAGCACTACTATGAGAACGAAAGCGTTTGTTCGTTCAGATCTCTTTTGGGATGGTTCAGTAAAAGATAACCCAGCTTATTGCTACAAGTACGCCCTACAAGTACAGCTTATTGCCCTTCTGGTGCCTCGTGCCAACTCATCCAAGCCAGACAATCCATTAGCCACCATCCTGCTGTAGCTATGTGGACGCGTCTCGTTAGGCTTACGTACGGACGCCGGAATCGCAGAACGATCTCAGAAATTGGACGCCCAGGTGAGTTTAGAGGAAGCGAAAGCTTACGCGTATTTCAATAGTTACTGGCGATCAATGAGAGTCAGAGCGTACCCATCACGAGAATTCACGCTGAAGCGGAAGTCATGGGTGCCGCCATGTTCGACAATGCTATTTCTTTGCGTGAGTGAACATTACGAAGGTTAAACTCGTCGAATAACGTATGTTATCATAGCGCACGTAAACCACCAAAACGAAAGAACGTACTGAGGATGCGCATTGAGGATAACGCTATTTTTTCACGTACGTAATGCGTTTACGTTTGGTTGCAAATGCTATTCGAAAACTGTCTAATATTGAAATTGTGTAATGAAGAAGTGCCAGTCAGCCAGGCGCATCACCAGCGTTTACGTACGAGGCAGGTTCTGGCATCTCGCAGGGAAAAACCTCCGTACCAACTTCGACCTTGCCAAGCGTAAGAAATATATGCCTTTCCAGTGCATTATTCCTTCATTCAATCGAAGCTTTCTCTGCCTTTCTTCCCGGGTTATGGCCCTGCCGCTTGGTCGGCGTTTTGAACCAGTAAGGTGGGTCGGTCCTGTAGATAGCGAAATAGCGAACTGGGCGGATCCCAAAGACAATGTAATCTGCACTCACGTGGATAACTTGGGTCGCATAGTGGGAGTTTCTGCGTCTTGCTGATTTGCCGGGCCGGTATGTAATTGTTACGTTTGAAAAGGCGAAACAGAATATGGACAGTTTTATAGGATTTAATTTGTGGCGGCCGAGGGGCGATCATGCGCTACGTTTATTGCAGGGCCGGCCTGGGCATGAACGTGTTAATGGTGGCTTTAGAATCGCTACGATGTGTGGAGACTGTCCAGTCGGGCACTGTAGGTGTACAGCCTATAGCGGCACATACCCACTCTGGGGGATTGGCCAAGAACCGGGTAGCTCGATATAACAATCTGAGCATGCTTTCCCTTCCGCGGGCTGGGCTTACCTTGTCGTCGTCGTTATGGCTGTAGCGGTGGCGCTACAATTTAACCGCTTCATGAACGCTTCACTTCATACATATTTCAAAATATGCGCTGGATAACTTCTTCTCTCTCATTCCTATCCTGCTTTTCTCATTTTATTGCTTGCTTCATTTGGGTTCTTTTTTGCCTATGCGATTTTAATAGTTCAGGTGTATGTGTAGCGTCAGCCAACCGTATAGAAGCTAGTGGCGTGACAAAGCTTTCCAGGATGAGTATTTTTGACTGTTGTAGCGTCGGCGAAGTGCTTGAGAGGTAATACCTCCGGCTACCACTCTGTGGGACCGTGTTAGAATGCACTTGGGGCACGGCGCATTTTCTTAATTTCTTTATAATGTCCCAAGGCATCTTATGATTCCTGCGGTGGACGCCGGCGGGCACCGGCGCCAGCGGTGTACATGAAAACCTTACGTGAGCTATAGCGCAAACGGGCACGCAGTACGACAGGGGAGGCGAAGACACACCAAAACGATTCAGGAAATACGACTAAGGATGTCAGCCCATGGCAGCTATCGCTGTGAAAGAACAAAAGAACGGAGGACAACGGGAAGAATGAAATCGGACTGCAATTTACCTAAAAAATACAGTTTAAGTTCACCTATAAAACCACATGGCACCTAAAAGAAAGCGCTGAATGGTCGAGCCAGCACTCAAAGATAGCAAACCAGAAGCGGTGATAGCAAGTCGAAGACGACAAAGTCATCGCAGTCTTTCGGAGGTCTCGGAGGCACGCAAGCAAGCATTCGGAGGTCATTTTTTGTAAATTGAAAATCTTCAATACTGGAAAGAGAAAAGGGCTACAGTTTCATCTTCACCGCGAAACAGAACAAAGTGGGGAGGGCGCCAGACAACTCTTCCGTAATTAAAGCATTTACAGCAGGTAGTTGCCCACACACCCTTTTGACGGAATGAGTTAGGGCATTTGGCAGACTGTTCAGGGGTCCATAGCTTTAGACCTTAGCCGGCAAAGTGTATGAGTAGGTTTGAAGATTACTGTGCAGAAGACGTTGAATAATGGAATATTGGCCGAGTTGGTAATTCATGGTAAAACTAGTACAGCGCGGAAGACGGGGATACAGAAAAAAAAAAGACACACACGGCGCTGACTTCTAACAATGCTAATTGGTGATGCAGAGACTATATGCAGGGTGTTCCAACTATCATGCACCAAGATTAAAAAATAGGCAAATGCCACGCAGCTGGACAAAACCAATGTAACGTTGTTTGCCATCACTTGGAGATACTCAGATTACTTCTTGTATTCATCCTGATTGGATAATTACTCTTAATTAATCAACTTCTCTAATATTATAGTTAGATGAAAAGTGGCTGGTGCAATAACACATGCCCACAACGGGCAATTGACCAAGAAGTGGGTGGTACATATTGTGACAACGCCAACTTTCTCTTTCATATGATCGACCGTGCGTTGATGACTATGATTTTGATACAATGGCACATGCCTACAACACGGGACCAGGCATGAAGTGCATCTCATGTTGATAATGATGGTGATGCTTTCCATACAATGGCACATACCTACAACACGGGAGCAGGCATGAAGTGCATCGCATGTTCGTAATGATGGTGATGATTTTCATACAATGGCACATACCCACAACAGGAAAGGTGCCAGGAAGTGGACGGGACGTATTGCGACAACGCCAACTTTCTCTTTCATATGATCACCGCGTGATGATCATTATGATTTTCATACAATGGCACATACCTACAACATGGGGTCGGGCATGAAGCGCATCTCGTGTTGTTAATGATGGTGATGATTTTCGTGCAATGGCACATACCTACAACGGGATATTGGCCAGGAAGTGAGCGGTACATATTGTGACAACGCCAACTATCTTTTTAAGATTATCACCGCCGTGATGATCATTATGATTTCCACACAATGGCACATGCCTACAACACGGGAGCAGGCATGAAGTGCATCTCATGTTGATAATGATGGTGATTATTTCCATACAATGGCACATACAACACGGGAGCACGCATGACGTGCATCGCATGTTCGTAATGATGGTGATGATTTTCATACAATGGCACATACCCACAAAGGGAAAGGGGCCAGGAAGGGGACGGATAATATTGTGACAACGCCAACTACCTCTTTAAGATGATCACCGAGTGGTGATCATTATGATTTCCACACAATGGCACATACCTATAACACGGGATCGGGTACGAAGTGTATCGCATGTTGATAATGATGGGGATGATTTCCATACAATGGCACATAAATCGGGAAATTGGCCAGGAAGTGTACGGTACATGCTGTGACAACGCCAACTATCTCTTTAGGATGATCACCGAGTGATTATCATTATGATTTCCACACAATGCCACATACAACACGGGATCGAGTACCAAGTGTGTCGCATTTTGATAATGATGGTGATGATTTCCATACTATGGCACATACCCACAACGGGAAATTGGCCAGGAAGTGAACGGTACATATTGTGAAAACGCCAACTATCTCTTCAAGATGATCACCGAGTGATGATCATTATAATGTCCACACAATGGCACATACAACACGGGATCGGGTGTATCGCATGTTGATAATGATGGTGATGATTTCCATACAATGGCGCATACCTACAACACGGGAGCAGGCATGAAGTGTATCGCCTGTTGATAATGATGGTGATGACTACCATTCAATAGCACATATCTACAACACGGGATCGAGCACGAAGCGCATGTTGATAATGATGGTGATTATTTCCATACAATGGCACATACCCACAACGGGTGATTGGCTAAGAAGCGGTCAGTGAATTTAACATAACTAAGAAGAAATGTGAAAATTTAAGCCAGTATAAGATTCGTCACATCTTGTAAGGTGGGTGAGCGAGAGCTCACGGACGGGCCAGTTTCCTTTACGCCAAAGACGAACCAACGGAATGGGCAAATTTATAGCATTTCATTAACTGCTTGATGAAAGCTTCGCTTCAAATAAATCTAAAATGTGCGTTGAATCTGCATAATCTTCGGAAAATTTAGAATACCACATTTTCCTATACATCTGCAATCACATTCGCAGTCCATATCTCAAAACTCGCACATTCCTGCTTCTCATGCTTCAGGGTTGTTCCACGCGAAGTGTCGCAGACATGTCGCTCGATCTTCGCTGATTTTGCCATAAAAATTCATGCCTAATCACCACCTTGCTCACAGTGATTTCCCTAGATATTTGTGCTGAAAAAATGTTTCCTGTCTCGTGACGTGCTTTGAAAGTTTGTTGAACATGATCCCGCAGAAAGTTTATTTCAGTTTTTTTTTAGCGCCTAACACTTCACAGCTTCGCCTACTGAACCTGAAAAATTTATCGTCAATATGCGAAGGTACTTATTGGCACTTCATTATGAAAATGTCTTTAGGAGTCCCAATTTCTTAAAAATTTTCAAAATTGACCAATTTTCCCCGTATAAACTACAATAGATTCGTTTATTGTAATTTGTTTACTGGCTTGTCCCAGAGATGTATACTACGCTCAAATTATTTAAGCGCCAGTACACTGTAAGAAGTATCTGAAATCATATGCCATGCATACAAATATTTTGCTTTCGGCCCACTTTCATTCACAATTTTCGCATTGAGGTACACCGTGTAAAATTATTACCCAAACTGCATTTTATGGGCTTGCATATTGGCGTTCAATGTATGTCATTATCTCATTTTGATTTCTGATCTAAGCGAGATATAAATTTTTAAATTTGGCCCGTGCGGTAAGCTCGGCACTGTTCCGGGCTACTAATTCACCGCAAAGCACAATGACTGTCTTGCTTAAGACAGTTGGAGAATGCACTTTGGTAGTGTAGCGATCGTTCCGGGATGATGTCAGAAGCGCCTCCATATTCCAGTGCAATGCGAGAAGCCTGAGGTCACGTATTTCGGATTTCCGGCAGTTCGTGTTTGAAAACCACTTTCCTGTACTGGTCATCTGTGAACCGAACTTATCAACTACCTTGAAACTATCAGGATATGAACCTTTCGTTTCAACCACCTGTGCCCGAACTAGTAAGGTTCTGGTTTGCATTCGCAAGGACCTTACGTATTTTGCCCAGCCCATACCTACGTGCTGACGCGCGTTCCGAGGGACAATAATAAAGTTTTACCATACCATACCATACCACCACATGACGACAATCAATACGTCTGCGTTACTTTGAAAAAGAAGAGGCTGTCTTTTACACTTATTGGCGTCTACCTTTCCCCAACAAGTCAATTCGATAGCAAAAGACTAAAATATATTATGACTGCGACGCACGGTCCTTGGATAATAACAGGGGACTTCAGCGCTCACCACCACATATCGGGTAGCTCCAGGATAAATTCAAGGGGCAGGTCACTCATATGCTTTGCATCAGGCCACAACCCTGCGTCTTCAAAATGGCGGAAGCCCGACATTTCTGCGAGGAACAACGTACAGCAGCTCTCTACACTTTATGGTGTCACGTTGCCTGACTTCGAGAGTGCAGTAGTTCACTGATATCGAAACCCGTAGAAGTGACCGTATTCCGACCTATGTGAGAATCGGTGGACTAGAAGGCACATTACCGATTACATCGCGCCAAATTGACTGGTCAGTCTTGGAATATCTTGTGGAAGACACATGCAAGAAACCAATCGCACGCAGGCTAGAAGACATTATTGCATACGTAATGCAAGATTCCACGCACGGCTTCACACATTCATCAAAGCGTACGGAGTATGACATTGAATTGGAAAGGCTTTATGCACTACGTGGTCGAGCTGAAAGGAGGTACAGGCGCACGAAGTCAATTCTTGACCTCAGATTAGCTCGGCGATTGCAAAATAAGATACAGTGCCGGATGGATAAGCTATAAGGTCACAGATAGAAATTCTTTTGTGAGAACCGGGACCCCTACAAGCCATTGTCCCCTATGTGGCGTACCCTGCGGGGTCTTCGCTCATGTCCCCAGCGACGACACTCTTTTAACGCCCTTGCTCTCGATCAAAACCGCAGTGAGATAGACGTTGCAGAAAAGTTTTGTGCGAAAGTCGCCGCCGGGACAGTTCTACTCCCCGGCATGGTTTTAGGCGACATTCCTGGTCCACGAGATACTTGTATCGACGGTCTAATTTCTATGGAAGAGTTAGAAGGCTGCTATGGCGCTCTGTAGGTGTTCGTCTTCACCGGGGCCCGACGGAATAACATATACTGCTTTACGCTACCTAGGTCGAGGCGCGCGACGAGAACTGCTCAACCTATTTAATAGGGCATGGCAAGATGGCGTCGTTCCACAGGAATGGCAACGCAGCTGCCTGGTACCGCCGTTAAAAGCATGAAAGTCACCGCTAGAATCGGAATCACATCGGCCTAAATCACTCGCCAGTTGCGTCTGAAAGCTCATGGAGCGCATGATCCTCGTGCATCTCGAATGGTACCTTGAACACCACAATATCTACCCTGACTGCATGGCGGGATTTCGACGAGGCCGTTCATCGATTGACAATGTCATCGATTTAGTGGCATCTGTTGAGCAGCAAAAATCTTGGAAGCGATTGTCAGTAGCACTCTTTCTTCACGTGAAAGGCGCTTACAACAACGTTTCCCATCAAACCATCCTAGATGCACTTTTGACATTGGAACTAGGAGGGCGAGTATTTCGATGGATCCGGAGCTACTTGACACAAATGCCCTTGTGGCGACGAGCGACCACGTCGACCGGTAGTCTCAGGCTCTCGCGGGAGAGGAAAAAGCTACACCCGATCTCTTAGCGTATCATTTTAGATGCGAGAGCATCTTATGCTCGGGGCAGTGTCCGTTCTGCGGCGTCCGCAAGCATACTGCGCATGCGCAACTCTCCCTTATTCTCCTCCTCCCCTCTCCCCCTCTCCGCCACAGGTGTGGCGCAGCAAATCATTGAATATAACTCTTTCCCTCTCTCTGTCTCTCTCTCTCTCTCTAAGGTTACGCCGGTAGGTGGCGCACGTGTCGCGGCGCAGTATAAAGCGCGGGTTCGCCGTGCTTCCGTCATTCTCTCTCTCTATGTGCAACGATGTGCGAAAAGCCATGAACAACGTCAACGTCGGCGCTAGTTGCAGCGGCAGCGCCACCGCCGCGGAGCAGAGGAAGGCTCGGGAAGCCGAACGTAAACGTAAGCGTCGGCAAGCGGACCCCGAACTTCGGGCCAGGGAAGCCGAATGTAAACTTCAACGTCGGCAGGAAACTTCTACGGAAGCAACACGGGCTCGGCACGCCGAAGTGGAACGTCAGCGTTATCAAGCCGACCCCGAACTCCGGGCTCGGAAAGTCGAAGCGCAACGGCAGCGTCGAGCGGCAGCTCCCGATCCCGAAGCGACGAGGCAACGCGAGTCTGCGGCCAGAGCAGCAACACGTTCGAGGCCATTACAACGCCCGGGCTTCGACGGTGCTGACGCGCGGTTCAAGCGCGACTTCCTCGGTTGGAGCTTCGGGCACAGCTGCAACTCGACCCTCTGCAGCAAGTCCCATTGACGCTACACTACACTTCACCGACCACAAAGCCATCGTCTTCAAGGTACCGCGCGCACCGACGCTAGAATCACGTACGATCTCTAATGGCGTTTTTCACTGGTCGATCTGGAGCAGCCGCCGAAATCCTGGAGCGAGCGCTCGCAATTCACCAACCCAAATCTGCCAGCGGAGAGCGAAAATGCTCCGCGCTGGATCGTACCGGAAGTCTGCGCACACACGTCACAAAAATCGACTTCCGCTTTGCATGTTTCCATGGCCACCAAGATCACCATCCCCCACGAGCGGAAGTGACGTATCCTCTTATCCTATTTCCGCCCGAATCCTTATTTCGGCAGCGGAGCAAGTGAGAGCAATCCGGCGCGGGGCGAGTTGATCCGAAACGACCAGTAAAAAGCGTGAACCCGCTCCAGCTCGACCAGTGAAATTCGGATGCGCAGCCGTGGAGCAAAAAATCCTGCTCCAGATCGACCAGTGAAAAACGCTATAAATAAAGACGCAACAACCACGTACCAAACGTCTCCTCTCTTCTCAATACATTCTCTCACTCTAACTTTCATTGCGTTGTGTTGCCAAGTGAAACGAAACGGAAACTCTCGATGCGCCCCCCCCCCCCCCGCGATGCTTTTGCATCCCACCATGGTTGCCCGTAGTGTGAGATGATGTGATTTTTTAATCCCTTTCGGAACGCTATATATATCCTGTGCCGGTGCGTGCCAGCCGCTCGTGCCTCGTGCAGACGCGAGCGTCTGCGTAATTCTCATGCGACGCCGATAGACGAGGCAACCTAAAGTTTGCCCGCGCGGCACCAGCGCCGCCCACTCCCCTGGCGGAAGGATGGAAGTGTCGAAGGTCGCCGCCGGGCCAGCGCGCGCCCGTGTTCTCTACGGCGCGAGCGACCGCGTGCGTCGTTTTCGTGACGGCGAGCGCTACCTCATCAACCAGGAAAGGTGGCACGCAATACTGCTGTGTTCTTGATTGCCACAAAAGCCTCGAAAAGTCGAAAGCCGCCCGTGAAGTTCTACAGAATTCCGGAGAGGTGGTACGAGGAGGACAGACGACAAGCGTGGATAACTGCAGTGCGCCGAGTCAAGTAAGTCACGTACTTTCGCATTCGCGTGCAATATCACGGCTGCTCGATAAAAACGCAATAGTAATGTGCCTGTATTTAGCGCATGGCCGTTTGTTTAGACGTGTCGCGTAGTTGAATCGTACAGTGAAATCCGCCGTGTTGGCTTAGCGGTAAATGCATACGTGTAGCGCTGCTAAGCTCGACGACGCGAGCTCGATTCCCAGTCACGGCGGCCGCATTTCGACGGGGGCGAAATGTAAGAATACAGTTCTTGCCATGTACTTTGATTTTTGTGCACGTTAAAGAACCCCCCGGTGTTCAAATTTATTCCTGAGACCCTCCATTACAGCGTGCCTCATAATAATATTGTGCTTTTGGCACATAAAACCTACGAATTTAATTGATTGTACTGTTCGTTCACTGATTGATTGATTTATTCTGGGGTTTCACGTGCCAAAACCAGTTCTGATTATTAGGCACGCCGTAGTGGAGGGCTCCGGATTAATTTTGACCACCTGGGGTTCTTTAACGCGTTCGTTCACTCGCGATCGGCAAAGACTGGCTCAAGATAATTATGTCCTTTTTCCAAACGCTGCAACTTAAATTCCTAGTTGTACAGGCAACAAATAGGGCCGCACGTTACTTGTCATTTGTGTGGTGGCAATCCGTATTTAATGCAAGCTGCGGTCATCGCATGCGTCGGTAAGCGGCAGATCGCAAAGCAGCTGCCCGAGACGCGCGCGTTATGTTTGTTGCTTGGCCATGCTTTCTAGGTTCACAATATCCAAGCATGTCTTAAAGTAATTGCCACCTTGCACATTCTTCCTGCTTCAGTCTTCCTGCCAAGAATCTTCGTTTCGTGTAGTCGCCGGCCATCGGTGTGAGCTTACTTTAGCTGCGGCGGGGCAATTCGCCCGACGAGAAACTTGATTAGCTTTGATGAGGCATGTATCGCTAATTCTTGCGCTCGTGCTGCTGGTCCCAAGGTAATCGCTGGTTACCGTGACCTGGGTTCATTTCGCGGAGCAGTTTGTACGAGTGATTTCTCGTGACCAGTGAAAAGATACCTTGCTCAATAATGCAATGAGTTGCCATAACTCTAACATCTGCATTAAATAAGGCATGATATACATTAAATATTTATACAGCATGATATAAGGCATTATGCACATATGTAGTACTTACATCGTTAATTAATTTTGTTGGCTTATTGGTTCCAAATGCATGTGTTCTTTCTGTTCCAACAGTGCTGATGCCACTCCCTGGGAGCCAAATTGAGAGCAGCCGTGTGTGCGCGCCCAGCGACCAGCTAAACCAACCGCAATCGTCACCGTCTCTGCACATCTCTGCAAGCATGCATGACCGCTTTGTGACTGCATCATAGAGAAATAACAGTGACTAAATTACTGAACTCGGTGTGTACCTCTAACTCGATGTCGTATACAATATTGTTGGACACCTCCGACACGCACTTGGCTTTCACTGTCACAGCACCACCCACAATTTTTCAACACCACACACGTGTGGAAGCAGACGCTTCCCTTTCTTGAGGTTGCCGCCACGAAAAAAAACTGTTGGCGTCGGCAACCGTCTTGAAACCGCACTGCAGTCTTTGCATCGCTGTTCAGCAAGCAGGCGATCTGCCGCCGTCGAAAACGGAGCGCCGTGAGCACGAGCAGCGAAGGAAAGCGCGGGCGAAGCAATGTAAACAAAGCGGAGACTGCACCGCGGAGCGACCGCGCTGCTTGAAATTTCCACATTGGGGGCGCTGTCAAGAGGCGCAGCAGCGCCTTCAGGCGATCGTTTTCTCGTCTATGCTGCTGCCGCTACAGAGGGCTCCCCCGGTAGAGAGGAGGAAAGTTCGACGAACGATTAAAAGTCCACGTGACGCGGCGTATCTTGTCGTTGGTCTTCGATCTCACGGACTGAGGCGGCGTCGATGGATGCAGCAGGGTTGCGTCGCAACATTGGTGGGGCCGATGGCGCTGGTGCTTCAATGTAGGCAAGCCTGAGACGTTCCAAGGCAGTTGTGCCTGATCGGCCGTTGACATTCACGACAAAACTCGTCGGATGACGCTCGAGAACACAATATGGTCCGGAGTAGTGTGACTGCAAAGGTTTCCGCACGGCAAAGTTACGCACGAAAACGGTGGTAACAGAGGTGAGTGCAGGAGAAACGTATGGAGACCTTGCTTCTTGCGAACGTGTAGGCACGGGGCGTATCAGGCTGAAGAAAGCTTGCAGTTCGGCAACGTAGTCATCATGTGATGGCATAGTTGTTTTGCTGGTGGCGACAAAGAAATCGCATGGAAGGCGTAGGTGAGTGCCGTAGACTAGCTGAGCACAGGAGCAACCTAGGTCGCTCTTGAGTACGGCTCTGATGCCAAGTAAGACAAGAGGCAAAAGTAGAACCCACTTCTCCGGCGATTCATGCGCCATAAGGGATGCCTTGAGATGCCTGTGAAGACGTTCAAGTCCATTGGACTGCGGATGGTAAGCAGTCGTGCGAAAACGTGTCGTTCCGAGTAGTTTGAGTAGCTCGTTGAAGAGTGCCGAGTCAAACTGCCGACCGCGTTCGGTGACGAATTTCGGAGTGTACGAAGTTCGGTGTCGTCATGCTGTTGACGACACCGAACTCGCCATCATCATCGATGTAAGTCGACATCGATGATGAAAGACTCCGATGTCAACGTGGAAACGGCATTGATACGACTCAGAACGTCGGCTGGAACGTTGTCGGTGCCCTTGAGGTGTCGGAACGTTGTTGTAAACTCGGAGATGTAGTAAAGGTGTCGACTTTCGCGGGGCGAGTAACAGGACGCCGAACGATTCATTGCGTGCACAAGGGGCTTGTGGTCTGTCAAGACAGTAAATGCACGGCCTTCGAGGAAATGGCGAAAATGTTTGATAGCCAGGTAAACTGCGAGTAATTCACGGCCGAACACGCTGTAGCGGGACTGCGCAGTCTTCAGTTTTTTTTTAAGTAAAAGGCGAGTGGATGCAACGCATTGTCGATGAATTGCTGCAGAACGGCACCAACGGCGGTGTTTGAAGCGTCGGTTATGATGGCAGTGGGCGCGTCTGGCTTTTGGTGTCTAAGCAGCGTGGCGGCAGCGAGGGCAGACTTGACTTTTGTGAAAGCGTCGGTGGCCTCTTCATTCCACTGAAGCACTTGTTTACGTTTGTTCACCAGCAGAGCGTCTAGCAAAGACATAAGTCGTGCGCAATCGGGTATGAATCGGTGGTACAAATTGACGAATCCGAGAAATTGGCGAAGCTTGCTGAGTGTGGTCGGTCGGGGAAGGTCTTCGATGACACGAATCTTGGACAGCAGTGGTCGAATGTCGTTAGCCTCGACGATATAGAATTGTGGAAAACAACTAGTCAGTTACAGGCACCTTCACTACTAAATCGCCTACGTGATTTTGAAGATGAAATTATGGAATGTTCGAATAAATCGTACGAAACGTTTCTCATTCTGAACAATATTGAGTTTGTCGGATTAGAACCGCAGTATAAATTGTCAGTCTTCTGTTTCTTTTGTTTTCAGGTCGTAGTTGGTCTGAAACAAAATGTATCGTACTTTGAGTATTTTGTCGGTTTTTCATATTTCTTGTACACATGCTTCTGTTTCACGAAAATAATATTCTGTCTCGCGACACTCCAGTTGATTTCGGTATGTCTGTATGATACATGTTGCTGCGTACGGCCTGCGTGCCGAATTGTTGTGGGAGCATAAGCCTTTGTCAGGCCACATGGCCTTTAGCTTCTGCTTCCTTTCTGTTGTAAACAGGAGAAATAAACTCATTCATTCATATGACCGAGGAACTCGAGTTTGGCTTGACCGAATTCGCTCATGGCGGCGTTGACGACAATTCCGTTACGGGCAAGGCGTGAAAACAACAACCCCAAGTGGTGAAGATGTTCTCCTGCGGAAGAGCTTACGATGAGAAGGTCGTCAATGTATGCAAAAACGAAAGGCAGGCCTCGGGTGACGGAATCTATGAAACGCTGAAAGGATTGGCCCGCGTTCCGTAAGCCGAAAGGCATGCGGAGAAATTCAAAAAGATCAAAACGTGTGGTGATGGCGGTCTTGGGAATGTCTTCTTCAGCGACCGGTAGTTGATGATAGGCGCGAACGAGATCGATCTTAGAAAAGATCGTCGCACCGTGCAACGCTACCGTTTAGTCCTGAATGTTCGGGAGAGGGTAGCGATCAGGAACTGTAACGTTGTTTAGTGCCCGGTAATAAGCACATGGGCGTCAGTCTCCCGTCTTCTTAGGCACCATGTGAAGAAGTGATGCCCAATTACTGGACGAAGGGCGGATGATGCCAAGTTGCAGCATGTGTTCGGACTCCGCGCGACCGATCTTGAGTTTCTCCTGAGACAAACGCCGGGGTCGGAAGTAGACTGGTGGGCCGGAGGTGACGATGTGATGGCACACATCATGTTCCACCGGTTGCGTCCAGTCCGGCAGGCGCGTCAAGGTGGGAAACTCGCGTAGAAGCGTGGCGAAAGGTTCGTCCAACATGGCAGAAATAGGCGTGATCGGCGATGTGCCTGATGATGGGACGCCGGGAACGTATAGCTGGGTCACGGAGTCGATGAGACGGCGTCGTTAAACGTCGACAAGGAGTCCGTAGTTGTGCAAGTAGTCTACTCCAATGACTGCACGACGGACGTCTGCAACCAGGAAAATCCAGCAGAACGCTCGTCGAAGGCCAAGGTTTAGCATGACGGAGCGGGACGAGAAAACTGGAATCCTGGTGCCGTTGACGGCTTGCAAAAACGACACAGGTGTCGCTCTTCGGTCGGAGTGGTGAGCGGGGAGAATGCTGACGTAGAGCACTGCATGGGCCGATTTTTTCAGCCCGGGCCCGGCCCGGGCCCTTTTTTACGTTGGGTGGCCCGCCCGAGACCGATCAAAACTTTTATGACGAGACCCGGGCCCGGCCCGGGCCCGGAAATAGTCTACGTTACCCGTCCGACCCGGCCCGCCACCCTTTTACTTTAGGCCCGAGCCCGGCCCGAGCCCGACTCGAAACCGGCCCGAACCCGGCCCGAGACGGAAAAATAATGTTTTTCAGAGTTGAGACGCCCGAGAATAACTCGCTGCATGTTACATGCACACCACCAGAAAGCCCGAGCCCGGCCCGGGTCAAAAAGCACACGCAGTGCCCGAGCCCACGGGCCGGGCCCGGGCTTTCGGGTAAGCCCGAGCCCGTGCAGTGCTCTATGCAGACGTCAGCTCCTGTATCGACACGGAACTGTTGTCCCGTAACTCTGTCCGTCACCTAGAAAAGGCGACTTGTGTGTTGCGCCAGACCACTCGTCGCCTGTAGAGGTCGGCCAGCCTGTTTCCCTGCCAAGCACAGGGACACCGACAGTGATGAGCGTCGTTTCCAAAACGGCGGTGGTAGTAGCAAATGCCAGACGTTGTTGATGTTTCATTGCGGGTGCCCCTGCGTCTTGATTTGCTGGAACTACGGCTGCGTGGGCGACGAGTTGACGTGCAGCGATGTTCTGCTGCATAGATGATGCGTTCCAGGCGCTCACACAGGGAGTCGAGCGGAGATTGCGCTGCTGAAGAGCAGGGAAGGGTTCGCAGGGCCGTTGTATTGTCACCCGGAGACGATGTCACGGCTGCGATGGTTGGGGTGCCTACTTCCATGAATTTGTCGGCCAAAGCGGCAAGTCCGGTAAAATCCATGGTAGAGGCTGTCACCAGGACCATTTGCACGTTAGCCGGGAGTCGTTGCAAAAACAATTCGCGCAACAGCGCGTCATCGATGGATCTCGCGTTGTCTCCGAGCAGCTGCCTCATTCGGCGAAAAAGTTGACTAGGGCGTCGGTCACCGAGTTCTTCAGCGGACAGAAGCTGCTGCATGCGAGAACGCTGTGAAGCTGCTGTGCGCTGTAGCAGGGCTGCCTTCAGATCGTCATAGGCGGCGGTAGACAATGGGGCGTTCAACAAATCTGCTACTTCGTCAATGGCGCCGGGCGAAAGCGCTGCAACGGCGTAATGAAACTTTGACAGGCTTGAGAGCTTTGACAGGCTTGACAGGCTTGACAAGCCTTGACAGGCTTGAGAGCGGATACCAGGGACTTGAAATTGCGATTCGGCCTGAAGAAACCACGCCGAGGCATGCTGGTCCCAGTACTGTGTGAAGTGGACGGCGATGGCCGAACAGGAGGGCTCACCGCGTTCATCGGAAGGGTTTTGGCCTTAAACTCTCGTAGCGTTGGTGTGGTCCATGGTCGTCTCCACCACAGGAGCGTATGGCAGCATCACGCCCGTGGTCACCAAACTGAGGCGACGAGCGACCACGTAGACCGGTAAAGTCTCAGGCTCTCGCGGGAGAGGAAAAAATCACATCATCTCACCCTACGGGCCAACATGGTGGGATGCGAAAGCATCGCGGGGAGTGCGCATCGAGTTTCCGTTTTGTTTCACTTGGCAACACAACCCAATGAAAGCTAGAGTGAGAGAATGTATTGAGAAGAGAGGAGACGTTTGTACGGTGTCGCTGTGCGATGATCCGTTCTTCGACCGGGTTCAACGCGGGGAGGTGCTCGGGTTTCGGCGGGTATCGGTAGCCGTTGCTCACGCTCATCACTGGAACCTTTCCCGACGTTAGAGCCTCCTTTCACGCGGAGCACACCGCGAACTGCAGGAAGTCGCCGGTCTTGTTGCTGAACTGGCGTCGAAGCACGCCGACGGCCGCGTTACGCTCACGTTCGTTCTGGACGCTCCCGACCTTGCTCAGGTTGTTGTCGAACCAAAGCCGGTCGCACACGTTGCAGCTGTGCCCGAAGCTCCGATCGACGAAGTCGCGCTTGAACCGCGCGTCAGCACCGTCGAAGCCCGGGCGTTGTAATGGCCTCGAACGTGTTGCTGCTTTGGCCGCAGACTCGCGTTGCCTCGTTGCTTCGGGATCGGGAGCTGCCGCTCAACGCTGCCATTGCGCTTCGACTTTCCGAGCCCGGAGTTCGGGGTCGGCTTGATAACGCTGACGTTCCACTTCGGCGTGCCGAGCCCGTGTTGCTTCCGTAGAAGTTTCCTGCTGACGTTGACGTTTACGTTCGGCTTCCCTGGCCCGAAGTTCGGGGTCCGCTTGCCGACGCTGACGTTTACGTTCGGCTTCCCGAGCCTTCCTCTCCTCCGCGGCGGTGGCGCTGCCGCTGCAACTAGCGCCGGCGTTGACGTTGTTCATGGCATTTCGCACATTGTTGAACAGAGAGAGAATGACGGAAGCACAGCGAACGCGCGCTTTATACTGCGCCGCGACACTTGCGCTACCTACCGGCGTACCCTTAGAGAGAGAGGGAGAAAGTGAGAGAGAGAGTTATATCCAATGATTTGCTGCGCCGCACCTGTGGCGGAGAGGGGGGGAGGAGAGCGCACACCTGCGTAAGAGTGGAGAATGAGGGAGAGTTGCGCATGCGCAGTATGGGTGCGGGCGCCGCAGAACGGACACTGCCCCGAGCATTAGATGCTTTCGCATCTAAAAACCGACACCCGATCTCTTAGCGTAGCATTTTTAATCTGTCTCGGAACGCTAGCCTGTGCCGGTGCGCGCCAGCCGCTCGTGCCTCGTGCAGACGCGAGCGTCTACGAAATTCTCATACGACGCCGATGCTGCTGCCGCTACATCCTTGTTTGTACGCACAGAAGATGGTCCGACTACCGACCACTACACATGCCATGAGTCATGACGGTGCTCAAGGCGGTGTTCTAAGCCCTATTCTTTTCAACCTCACGCTTCTTGGACTGGCCGATTCCCTACCAGGAACAGTGTCTCCATCTACGCCGACGTCATCTGCATCTGGGCATCAGCGATGACTCGCCTGCAGGTTCGTACAAGGCTACAGAAGGCAGCAACGCAGGCATCTGGCTATCTTTGCACACAAGGCCTTACCATTTCGACAGAAAAATGTGCGTTAGTCGCTTCTACGTGAAAAGCGATGTTTGGTTATCCAGTGTGCATCAATGGCCAGCGTATCTCCTACAAGAGAAATCATCAGTTTTGGGGTGTCATTGTTGACCGGGGCTTCTCCTGGAGCCCTCAGGTTGCCCACTTGAAGAAGCTCACATCTATTGTCCACGTCTTCACATTAATCGCCGGTAAAACGTGGGGATCACCAGTGGACTCCATGCTGCTGGTATACCAAGCACTTTTTATCGAATTCCTACGCTATAGCTCTCCCGTGCTTGCTAATACATGCAAGTCCAATCTTCGAGCCCTTCAGAGCATGCAAGCACAGGCATTACGTGTTTGCCTCAGCCTTCCGCGGAGCGCCTCAACAGCAGGAACAGTTATCATGGCTAAAGACCATCCGATCACGACTTGCATGACCATCGACGCTGAGGACCTGTATTCAAGCTCTCTTGCCTGCCTGCCAGAACGACGACCACAGTCGTCATTCTCCAACGTAGTCAGCATTCACCGTGCCTCCCTATAATCGGGCTTCACACCCTCGACCCGTTCACCGTCAGCGTTGCGGTGTTTAAAGCAACCTGAAGGTGCGCCTTTCCGCTTGAGGAATAAGATAAAAAGACTGGCCTGCCTACCTTGGCCTTCAAGCAAGCACCTCTAGATTGCTTGCAAACTTCCTACTTCGACCGAGCCCACATATATACGGATGGCTCTTCCACTCAGACCAGCTCTACCGGCGCAGTGGTTACACCATCACGATCAATGAGTATCACATACAAGATTTCTCACGTCACATCAGCGACTGGTTCGGAGCTTGTTGCCCTCCGAGGTGCCGTTGATTATATTAACAACCAACCGGCTAAACGGTGGACAGTATTCTGTGACTCAAAGGCGGCCGTATACAATGTCTTTTGCCAGCTCTTCGTGGCGGGTCCTGTGAACAACTGGTGTCGGAGATACGAGAAATGCACCATCATACGATCGCAAAAGGACATGATGTCGTGTTTCAGTGGCTGCCAGGTCATTGCGGTATCTCCGGCAACGAACTCGCCGACGAAGCTGCTAGGAAAGCACACGAAGGAGCAAACCTTGTCTCTGTGCCTTTATCGAGGACTGACGCAGCCCAACATCTAAGCAAGCTAGCGCACAGTATAACATTCGAAAAGTGGCAAACACCTGAATTCACCCAGTATCGGTTGCATTCTCTCGACCCATCTAGGCAACTACGGCTGTTACCTGGACTTCCGCGAAGTGAGGAAACAATGATGTGCCGCTTACGCTTGGGTGTTTTATTCACCAATGCATACACGTGTTTGATGGAACTGGCTGATAGCGCCGAGTACAATGCCTGCGGTGTCGAGGAAACCATAGAACATCTACTGTGCTACTGCTCATCATGTGAAAACTAAAGACATGACCTGTGCACAGCTCTCAATCAACTGGATAAAAAACCGTTCACCTTGAACAAGATCTTGGGACTATGACCTCGAATATCGCAGCTACAAAAGGCCACAATAGTACTGCTGCGATTTTTGAAAACCACCGGATTGAGTGACCATCTGTGATCCGGACTGAGTGATCGTCAGTGGTAGAGCAGAGATGTGTTGCTACGTCGGCGATATCTACAGCGGCCTTTTTGTTCTTCTCTTAATCTTTCTCTCCACATTTCCCTTCCCCCAGTGTAGGGTAGCCAACCGGGCTCAGTCCTGGTTAACCTCCCTGCCCTTCATTATTCATTCTCTGTCTCTCTCTCTCCTCAGCATGCGAGGGTTCGACTGTGTTGACCAGTCCAATTGAGCTAGTATAAAATGTATCGGCGTGTTGTGTTTTTGTCGCTCTTCGCAGAGTGCGCAAGAGTTCAGAGCTCTGCGAAATTACTTATTTTATCGCGGCCCTACTTTCTTTTTTCTTGCCTTACCATTTACACCTGTCTGAGATGTTGGAAAACGCGCATGTGGGAGCGCATGACCGAGAAAGGTTTATACACATGTAGTGTTTATTTTGGATAAATGAGGAGAAGGCGGCGAAGCTGTGCCCGGAGTGTTTCAGCGCGCTGCTGCGATCAGAATGTGAAGAAACGGCGTGTATCGGCAGTTAGGCGAACGCCCATGAGTGAGTTGTCATATTCAAAACATCTTCAGAATCATCGCCGTTACAATCATCATTATTGTTTGCATGTATAACGTGCAGTACTATGGTGCAGCAAATGTTCTGCTTTATTTAGCAAGCTTTGCCACTGACTTCAAAATTCAAATCAGTGCGTATTCAGGTCAGTGTGTATCTGCTTTTCTATTCCAGCTGCGGCGGCTGAGCCAATGGCTGAACGCGGCCGCGCGCGTCTTGGAGGCAATCAGCACTGGCTTCGTGTGCGCTGTGCTCTCGCCGCTCAGTTCGCGTTGAAGCTAGAGGCAGCACGAAGGGGAATTGGGTCGCCGCTGCTGCCGTTCTTCATCACGCCAGCGTTCTCACAGAGTGTGCCCGTGGTCATTGAGTGAGATGTGTTCGTGTTTGCCTGTGAACGCGTGACAACTTGCTCGTTAATTTAGATTCTAAGCGAATGTTTACAGCAATTTATGCAGCTGATGAAACTACTAAACTTACTCCGTATAGTTGTCTAATAATATGCTATCGCAATCGATGCTTCGCCTATCGTATGAAACTGTGCCTTTTCTTCGTCCTCCAGGAGTTGCATCGACTGCCGCGTTTCATTCACATGGTCGCCATCACAGCGGTAGCATATCCAAAAATGTTTTTATGGGGCTGAGGGGAGAGGGGACGCACATTGCACCGGGAAAAGGGTCGGCAGGTGTTGTCACACGTCATTTATGCGGTACCATGGTACACAGAAACTACGGAAGGGGCACGTGTCTGATGTGTCACCTCACTCCCTACTCGCTACGCCCCTGCATCACAGCATTGAGCCGAAATGGACATCTATCGGCATCCCGTCTCAGGCGTCGTTCTGATCGAAGACGAAAAGAAGAGCACTCGTCGGTGATAAAAATTATGGGGTCTTACGTGCCAGAACCACGATCTGATTATGAGGCACGCCGTAGTGGGGGCTCCGGAATAATTTGGACCACCTGGGGTTCTTTAACGTGCACATAAATCTACGCACACGGGTGTTTTCGCATTTCGCCCCCATCGAAATTCGGCCGCCGTGGCCGGGATTTCATCCCGCCACCTCGCACTTCAAGAAACACGCGTACTGGCCTTACTGTTTAGCGCGCCTTCTAATCAGCTTTTGGTTAGCTGCGTGCGGAAGTGGTGGCCGGCGCCGCTTTCTACTGCTCCATTCGGAATGAATACCCCAGGCGCTCTAGTCTTCTGGGGCGCGCACGCTCGGGTGGGTGTTTTGAAGTTTCGGAGACTGGAGTGTGAAGAGGAATGCAGGAAAAATACAAGACGAGATAAAAGAAGTGAACTGTGAGAGTTCTCGCCCGATCTCTCGGCTCCTTGCGCACTAGCTCTGGGAGGAACGACAAACACACACCACGAAGAGAAACCTTTTAGTAGTCCTTTGGACTGGGCAACACATTCGAACCCGCATGGGCTGAAGGTCACGTGACACTGCCAATCTGCGCGCGCCGATTTCTGAAGCAAGACAGTCACTGCGCTTTCCGGTGAAGATGTAGCACGGAATTATGTCGTGCTTCGGCAGGGGCCAAATTCAAAATATATATATATATCGCCTAAAACAAAAATCAAAATGAGATAATGACGGAAATCGAACGCCAATAAGCAGGCCCGTCTAATGCACTCTTTGTCATATTTTTACGAGGAGTACCTCATTGACAAAAATACGATTGAAACTGGACCAATAGCAAAATTTTTCTTTGTTTGGCATGTTATTTCAGAGAATTCTTAGTGTTCTGGCCCATAATTAGTGTTTGTGATCTCTGAGACAATTCAGCAAAATAATTATAATAAAGGCATCGATAACAATCTACTCAGGAAAAAATGGTCAACACAGTAAGTTTTTGTCAGGATTCGGGACATTCGGGACGACCTCAAACTACTTTATCGTTTTCTAAAGTTGCCAATAAGCACCTTCACATATTGAATGTGAATCCTTGCAGGTTCGGTAGGTGAAGTTGTGATGCTTCAGGCGGTAAAATAAATTTTATACTAATAAACACATACAAACATAAACATAAAAAAACGTACTTCAGCAAGCTTTCAAAGCACATCACGGATCAGGATTTTTTTTTTCAGCAAAACTATTTTGGGAAATCAATCTGAGCAAATAGCCATGATTTTCTTAGGCAAGATCTCTAGTGATCGAGTGACACGTCTCGGCGTTTGTGTGACCCACTACCGACTCGGCGTGCATGTGGCGCCAACACACGTGCACGCGCTCACCTGTGGTCGCACTGGTTCCCAAAACACTCTCCAGGGCGGCGTGCATGGCTCTCAGCTCTGCAAGGTTTGGTGACACGATCGACAGGTGGCGCCAGGCGTCCGACAGGAATGGCTTCACTGCCTTGCGCACATCGGTCGGCTCGAAAAACGCTGCGAAGAAACAGATGCGCAGAAGGATAATCAGAAAGGCGGTATCTTCAAAAACAAATGTGTACCGCGATATATTCGCAACAGATTCGTTCATCATAAATTTTGAAATACCGAAGCTGTAATATTTAGCGCCGTCTTCATTTCTATTTTCGGGCAGCCTTTTGATTTCGTCTATGTTGCGAAGCCCTCTCAGAACTGGCCTGGTATTTTTTTTTTCTTATTATTTTTTTGTGTGCACTTCTGTGAGGTCTTAAGAATACTCGTACGCTATTAAAATACATGGGGAAAATATTCGTTGGCCCTTCCACTCCGTGAAGATGGTTAACCAGCGAAGCTGAAACGTGCGGCCCCGGTGTTTATTACTGGGTTAATCCCGAGGGTTCATTAGGGTATTTCTCAATTATGAGGTTACACGCACGTTCGGCGGCGAAGCAGCGAACGACGTCACTGACGGTATGCCCGCAGTCCGCCGTTGTCTCGAGTTCGCTCGGCGGCGTGGTTAGCAGCATTCGCCCGCATTTGCCGCTTGCGATTCTTCGAAATTAAATTGCTTCAAAATTAAATCTGTCCGTACTTAAGACAATGAATGGCTCATACCTGCTTAAGCAATGGCTCATACGCGCGACCTCCCCATTACGACGACAGAAAAATTGAAATTCTACGCTGGAATGATGAGCGGCAACGCAGCCAGCTGTGGAAGAAGACGACGCCGACGAACGCGGGAGCAGTGACACGAGCGCGTGCCGAGCACGAGCTCAAACCGAGGGGCGCCAACGAGCCAGCTGCAGAAGACGACGACGCTCGAGCCAAGGCTGATGATGATAGTTTTTTGTAAACAGGCGATTTCGCCTAGCCATATGCGATTTAGTCTAGACATAGCTTCGCTTCAAAACTCGGCATTGTGGCTTATTTCTTTAGGAAATTGCAGTACAGGGCTTTTCAGAAGGGTCGCATCGCCGAGCAAGCTGCTCGTCCTCTTATCGTCTCGAGTCCGGATGCTCTCGTCACGCATCATTCGATTTACTGGTTTCCTGCTCACGTAGGGTCCGTCGAGGGTGCTCCCCCGAACCTCAGTGAGTCTGCTCACGAGGCTGTGCGCAACCTCACCGACCGCGCTTCCTCTGTAAGGAGCGCCGACTCCCCTCCCCCCTACGGCCACAGGGATGCTCCCGCTACTCACAACGAAGTTATGAAATTCTTCTACATGCCTAGAAGGGTCTTTCCACCCCCTCAACCCAAGTTGAATAGGGCGCAAGCCGTTTCTCTGAGACTCTTACAGATCGGCACATATCCGTGTGTCTGGCCGTTCTACACGAAGTTTAGCCCGACGTATACCGCGACGACGCCTGCCCGTCCTGCGGGCAGACCTCCGCTCTAACATCCATGCTCTGGGAGTGCGGGTCGAGATACCTCAAGTTCAGCAAGGAGAAGCGGGACTCGCTTCTGCGTAGCCCTTCTCTAGACAAGCAAATCCTGGCAGTCTGGCGTGCCCGCGACCTAGTAGACCTGCCGGTCCCGACGTGGGATTAGCCGGGTGCGCGACGAATTCGCGTCCTCGTCGGAGCTCTAATAAAGTTATTTCACTCAGTCACTCAAGTATCACGCCACTTCTTCGTATTTCGGGGCACGCATTCTGCAATTTTTCTTGTGTTGGCTCTGTGGGCGCGGGCGAAGGCTGTTTTTCTGCCTGGTTAACTTCTGAAAATCGTCTGAGGCAGTTAACCCAATTCTACTATTTCAGATAGATTACCCTATAGCATGCGGGCTATATTTGCACGATGAATCCAAGTGCATAGTCGACTTATTACCAAATTTAGACGAATTAACCTTTATGCTAAATGGTTTGAGGCATTGATTGCAATTGACGAATAGCAACCGGTGAGTTCTCGAGGCATGTTCATTCGGTACAAACTTTGAGGATGACACCAGTTTTGAGATACACGTTCTAAAGTGTGCAACGAAATACATTGTCGTTCAAGTTATTTCCGTGCTTCAATTAATAAAATTTCGAGGATGCTTAAGCTTCGTCTTTAAGAGTAGAACGCGATAGCGTTATCGGGACCGTTCGCATCGCAACGCGCGGCTGTAGGTCTGGTAGAAATGCTGGAAAAGTGGTTTGTGTTTGAGTTTCCTCGTAGCAGAATTAGGTTTTCTCGTACATTCAAATCACAATCCGACGCCGATTGGTAAACAATCCGACGGCGAATCCGACGCCGAATGCTAAAGTCGTACTTTACCATTTTCCTGACGGATTTCACTGTGAGAAATTAAATTTTTGTTCACCAAAACCTTGCACCACGTGGAGGGCCTGCGCGGTCGGGGTGGTTGTGGAAGATTTCTCCGCCACCGGCATCGCACGCCGACGCCGGTTGCCGACGCCGGATTTTTTGCGACATGGGGCCCTTAACGCTGTCGCGTTGAAAAATTAGGGCAGCACCCATCACACGATGACTGCCGATGGTAGTGCGATTAGAATCCAAGCAATGTATCGACTCACCGTATTGCTTAAGTAGCGTTTATCTAAAATCTGTTATGGTCGTTCTGAGACTTCCGTTGACACCGCTCATTGCAGCTTTTGCTTTGTAACACTCTCTCAACGCTTTGGTGCGCTTTTTAGGCGCCAAATTTGCAGGGCTGCATATAAACATTGCGCCCGCTCGCGGCCGCATATAGCGTGCCTAGCCTGCCGCCGCAGCTATTGTCACGCATAATATTGCTTGAAAGTTCGTTTATATGCAGTGCTTAACGCTGGAACGAAAATATGCCGCATATGTGCCGGACGTTATACGGGACTTGACTAAGGCTACGTTCACACTTGGTCTCGAAGCAGGCGGAAGCGGCAAAAACTTCTAAAAATCCACCCGCCTAGGCGGCGAAGCGGGCGGAAAACCAGGCGGAAAGCAAAATCGGTCTCGGGCCGATTTTTTCGCCATGGCGAGGCGGAATCGCGGCGGAAAGTCGTTCCGCTCGACCGGAAGCTCCACTAGCATGTAAACATCCGGTCGTAAAGTTGTACATGGCACCAAAAGTGTAGGCTGCGATGGTGCTCGACGCGATCTAGATCCACCACTTTCTCTACGACAAGAGTGGTACTAAAACGTACTGTCAGCAATACTCGCGATAGTATTCAACGTCGCGCGACCAGAGGTGCAGCAACGCAGCCTTGGGGTGACCCAACTTCTAGCGCTTTTGCAAAGCTGGGCGAACCCACCACAGCCGCTTCGGAGGTGTCCGCTCCTTCCGTTTATTCATTGTCCATTTCTAGAAAACAAGTAGGTAGAAGTATAAAAAACAATTTCTTCGCCCACTTCTGTGGCAGAAAAAAGTTGGGCAGATTCCTTGTTGGCGCTCCGCAATTCTGCTCGCACGGGCGCGGTATGTTGCAGAAGTCGCAGGGCGCTTGTTTCGTTGCGCGGTGGTTTTCTCGTCGCGACAATAGATTGGGACAACGCCTCCTATAAAGACTTTTGATTGGGAGCATAGGTCTCAGGTCTCACGTAGAACGCGCAGGCTTCGGCGAGCCCCAACACAAGGGCCAGCCCGGGTTTTAGCTTTGGTGTACTGGAGGCGCTGCCAATAATACGAAATGATGAAATGTTATTGCAACCTGTAAATAAAAGCTATTAAAGAAATATAATCACGCCTAGGCACCAACCTTTGACTCAGCGATAACGTGCCCGTATGAGAATTACGGAACGGCTACGAGGAATTTACCGAAGGTCGCAGATGACACGCAAAGTTGCGCGAAATGAACACTTTTGATGACGGGTGGGAAAATGAATGAACATACCGCTCGAAATGGTGCGATAATGAGCGCCACCACGCCGACAAACATACGCAGACTAGATGGATGTGGGCGAAAGCGGCAGCGGTGGCAGCGGCGATAGCAAAACAAATGTGAACAACTTGGACAAATGCGGAAAAGATTTTCCGGCCGCTTTGGCCTTTCCGCCCGCTTGCCGCTTCCCGAGTGTGAACGTATAGCCTAAGAGTCACTTGGAATTACTTCGCATAACTTAGCATCACTTCGTATAGCCACGACCAGCTAGGAAACGGTCAGCTCCGCTGTGTCTTCAGCCTTGTGCCACTAGTGCAAGCTACCCCGATTTTTTTTATTTGTGTATTTTGTATCGAAACGAAAGCTGTGCTGTATGTTCTCTTCACGCATCTGCCTTACGGGGGAATGAGCCATTGCTCCTAGCCCTGCACTGCCACCGGGATCCGCCCACCTGTTTTTTTTTTTTTTGTCGACGTGACGTACGCGAATAAATCCAGGGATACCAGCAATCGACAGCTTCGCTGTAAATACGAAAAAAAAAATACGGGAGAACTTGCCTCACAGTGTTGTCTATGGTAATACGATTAGCATTCCCGAAATGTAACAACACACCGTATTTCTGAAGTCATGTTTGTTTAACATCTGTAGTTGTCATTCTGAAACTTCTGTGGCTTTGGGCATATGTGGAATAACCCGGTTGCTATGGCACGTACTAGTAACTTTTGAGCATATAGCAGCAGCACGACGACGACTTTATGACGCCGACGCACTAACGACTATGCAATGACAAATATTGAATGACGTCGATGGAACGATAAAGGTGGTATGGACAATGAGTTGAGCATTGGTTAAACAAGGAACGCTCTTTTTTAGTTCGCAAATTATTGACCGTTCTTAAATGATCGCCGCGACCTGACGCAGGTGCATCCGCAGCCTCAGCCTCGCATAGTTTGAAATGAGCAGCTTTTATTGCGATAGCGTTAAAGCTGCTCATTTCAGTGTCGCCGAAAATCCGGTGTGGCGTCGGTGTCGGCGTAAGCATCGACGTCTGGCGGAAATAATCTTGCCGAACCACATCATCCCGAACAACCCCGACCAGACGGGCATTTCGCGTGGCGCAAGGCGTTACTGAACAAAAATTGAATTTCGCAAAGTAAAATTCGTCAGAAAAATCGCAAAGTACGACTTAACCACATACTATAGAGGTAATAGCGTCGGATTTTAATTTGAATATGCGAGAAAAAAGCCTGATATGCAGTCACGGATCTTTGAATGCTATCGCGTTGCACACTTAAAGGCGAAGCTTAACCTCCAATTCTGATGGTGTTTCGCTGTACTTTGGTTCTAGGCAACATGAGGGGAATGTTGAAAACCGAGCCATCCCATATCGCGGAAAATACGGTATCTGTGTCGGCGTCAACGGCGTCCAATAACGCTATCGCGTTCCTTTCTGAAAGACGAAGCTTAAGAGTACTCCAAGTTTTTCAACAGTTTCTTTCGACGGTATGACAATGGATGCATGGTAGCGACTGTCTGAAGATCACGTCATGCCAGAGGATGACATGACAACCGCGGCATAATCACGATTTAATGACATCATAATTACCACATAATGACCAAGGCATATGACGACAACGCCTGGATGGCAATGGCATGACGTTACTGAGGTGTCGGGAAGGGACTTTGCCAACAACCGCGCTCGTCGCTCGCTCGCACCGTCTCTTATCTCCACACGGCTCTGACCTTTATGCGCTGTGCATTCGCCGCTCAGTTTCCGTTGAAGCGATAGACCGCACGTACCTTCGCCCGCTGCGGCGTATATGCGCTTGCTGCCAGCGTTTTGACAGTCGTTGTCTGCAGTCATTCAGTGTGATCTATTCGTGTTTGTTTGTGCGTGCTCACACCACAGTTAGTAATAGTCGGGCCACATTTTCCAACGCGCGTTACACATGCAATGCTGCCCGGATCGGCAGTGCAGCGCTACAGGTGTGTCCCTTCGCACGCCCTGCCCACGGGCAGCGCTTCTCATCAACACCACCGTTTCACACGCGCCTTCTCGTGGTCATCGAGTCTCTCTTCATGCCGGTCTACTTACGCCGCAGCACACCTGCTTACTTAATCAGCTCATGTTTACTACAATTCATATTGCTACCAAAGCCGCTCACCTTACTTCGTATAACATTGCTGTGTTGCTATCGCATTCATTGCTTCGCCCTTAGGGCGAAACTGTGACATTTTTTTAACACAGTGACAACGGTATCAGGACAAGCGGATGACGACGAGTGCATGACGACAATGGTGTAACGAAGAGTGTATCACAATGTCCGTATGACGACGACGGCGTGATGAGAGGCGATTGACGATGTTGCAACGATCACGAGGGCACGCACACACATCCAAGTTGTTAGACAACGTGGCCCACCAGGTCGGCGCGACATCATGATGAGAGACGAACCTGAAATGAACGAGCATGACGGCATCGCGACCACATACCTAGTGGTCGAAGCTGACGACGGCATGGCGAGAATCAGCTGGCATCACGAGCACATACCTAGGGGCCCAAGCTGGTTGGGCCACGGGTCGGCGTGAGAGGCTAGATGGAATAGATAAATAGGCTCAAGAGGCGTGAAGTAGGCAAAGAATGCTAATCGGCTTAATAATGAGTGACCGATGTGGGAATCGAGCCTCGGCCGTCGCGCCCAGCAGCCGAGTGCTCTAACCGTGAGGTGACGATAGCACGCGTGTTTCTCGCCTTCTTCCAAGGCCAGCCAGCTCTTTGAAACACTCGTGGCGTGCACCCCATGCCACTTTGTCGTCTTATTTCCTTGTGACATCCCCAGCTTTAGCGCACCGTGTTAGACTGCACTAACACCAGACCGGCACACTTTGCCCAGTAATTTTCTCGTATCAGCTTCCACTACGTAGAAAGTGCGCGCCGTTGTAGGGCCTTGATGATCGCACAAGTTAACCAAAGTCAACACTTTTTCGCTCAAGTACAAATATAATCGTCGTTTTAACACAGCATGAAATAGCCATGTGTAAATAGGGCTGTATTAGAGCACTGCACGGGCCGATTTTTTCAGCCCGGGCCCAGCCCGGGCCCGTTTTTACGTTGGGCAGCCCGCCCGAGCCCGATCAAAACTTTTATGGCGAGACCCGGGCCCGGCCCGGGCCCGGAAATAATCTACGTTACCCGCCCGGCCCGGCCCACTACCCCTTTACCTTAGGCCAGAACCCGGCCCGAGACCGAAAAATAATGTTTTTCAGAGTTGAGACTGCCGAGAATAACTCGCTGCACGTTACATGCACACCACCAGAAATCCCGAGCCAGGCCCGGGCCCGGGTCAAAAAGCACACGCCGTGCCCGAGCCCGGCCAGAGCCCGTGAAAAAACTGTTCTACCCGGCCCGTAAGCCCGAGCACGGGCTGTGCTCTATGCTGTATACCACGTAGTCGCTTACATCACAATCCGTGTTTCTCTCGCTTACGTTCGTCCACTACCTATGTAAAACCCAACAATCGCCATGTCATAGCCTCGCGTCAAGCGGCCGGCGTAGAAATCCTGCCGCTGCTGTCATACGATCGTCTAAAACGTGGTTGTCGTCGTGCCGCTGTCGTGACACACACGTATGCTCGAAGCCCACACACAAATACTCAATTTGCAGAAAGACGTCGGTCCGCCTGGCATGGTTTTGCGGAACCCCAAACAATGCTGGATAGCCACGTATACCTGCAAAATGCTTCGCATAATATAGATTCTGACAGTGCGTGGGGTCTGCTCAACTTTTACACTGAATTTATGGCGGATTCCATTTCTCTTACGGTACAATCTTGGCGAGCATGCCTCACAGCGTCAGCAAATAACTTTGTTGATCGAGTGAACAGCTACTATTGTAATGATGTTACTTTCATTACTTTGTCCATCTTTCCAGCTCAATTTCATATTTATCTGACACACTTTCAGCTGTGTGTTTGATGATCGCGCTGCATGTTCATTGGGTGATCATTCTTTATCATTGATTTGTGAAAATTGGCACACAGGGAAAATGAAGTGCTTCGTTGTATGTTAAATACTAACACATAGGTTTGTCATGTGTCATCCCTGTGCATGTGCGCTATATCAGACTATATATATTTTTTTTCGCGGCAATGTTTATTGTTTTGCAATATAATGTGGCTAAATTACAATGTACTGTTTATAAAGAAAAAGAAACTGATAATTCGGTTGTGACCGTGAGATGTTCCCTTAACAAATACCTAAATGAGCGCCCTTATACGTCTAAGAAGGCTATTTTGTAGGGTTTGCACGTGCTGAGCACGGATGACAATCTGTAAGCAGGGGAAACGAGAAGCGCAGCTATAGACGCGTCGAGGTGCCGCACCACGGGCCGCGAACACTAGATCTAGCTATCCCACGGCCTGCTAAGATGCGTAATACCTGATTTATGTGTGAGCCTGTTGTGGTCGCATAACAGTAAACTTCATTAACTGACAGTCATGCAGAAACATCAATTGATTCTCCCATGTGCCACGTATAGTATGCCATCTATCTGCCTCCTCCTGACAAAACATGCGCAGGCGCCATGCGGACAAGTCGATAGCACTGGACAACGTGTCGCCGTGGGGCTAGATAATGTGCAATACGCTGAACCTGTTCGCGAACCGCTATATTTTTTTTTTTTGTAAGAATGGCAACTGGAACGGGAACTGTAAAGAACTCAGCGCGTTGAACTAGAAACGAACCGGTATTTTTTTTATGATGTTAATGATGTTGTTGTTGGACACCGTGGTTTGATTATCAGCAAACGCTGGTAAGTGTGAATATACATAATTAAGAGCATCCAAACGGATACTTGTGAGTGTGAGAAGTGTGTGTGAGTGAGTGGTGGCGTGGCAGTGCATGTTTGTAGACGTGAGTGTGACGTGACTTTAAAGCGAGCTGTGATCTTGCTCTGTATCAGTGATCATTTTCGTAAGCTGGCTATTCACGTGAGTTATAAGCCTGTTGGTTCGAATCAAAAGAATAAGCGGGTAATTTCATGTAGTCCGATCCCAGGATAGCGGTAGTATGCGTGTGTCCGTAATTACCTGAATTCGGAAGAGCCCGAGTTAGTGTAAGCCCGTGAGTCTAACTGATGTCTGTCTGAGTCTGATGCTGGTGAGTCAACCAGTCTTCTCTTGGTGAGTCTGAGTCCGAGAGATTCCAAAGGAAAAAAAAACATATTTTGTGATGGAGTCTGAGTGCGTTATGTTTATCTTGCCGACCTTTGATGCGTCGAGCTGACGCACTCGATCGCATGACCGTACGTAAAAATCCGTCACTTAAATTGCGTAAGAAAAAAAGAAATGTGCAGATCCAGCGCCTATTCCGGGAATCTATGTGAAGCGAAGCTTTCGTGAAGCGGTTAATCAGCTGCTATCAAGTTGCCCATTTTTTCTGCGTCTCTGGCCCGCGTGCATGTGCTCTCGCGCACTCGTGCTAACGCACTGTGACAGGCGCGGCGATCATCTCAACGAATCAGTTGGCATTGTGAAACATCGTTCGAGCGCACAAATAAACAAGCATGAGCAGAGAAAGTCCGCCGTTATTGTTGTCTTTCTCTGCTCGTCCGTGTTTATTTGTGCGTTGGAACGATGTTTCATAATGCTAGTCACAACCAACTAGCTCAACTCTCCCCGCTTAGCGAATTAATTGGCGTTGGTACGATAGAAGTATATGTGTAAAGAACCATTAAAAAAGGATTAGCCGCTCGACTCTCACGGGATCAGGTACCTGCCAACAGATAATGAGGACGCTGTTCTGTTTGACCAGATTATGCTGATGAGTCCTCCACAGTATATGGCGCTCCCGAATGGCTGGCTATTTTTGTGACCCAGACGCAAGACCAGCACGCATGTATTTCCGTGAAAACGTAACACAAGTTTCTTGAGACATTGAAAGCGCAAACAGATGTTCCTGAGTGGCTGTCAAGGCTGGAGCCTTTGGTGGAGCCCAGGGAATTTTAAAGTGACAACGTCTGGCCTTAGTGGCAATTTGGCCACTTGAGCGATCTGGCGCACTATCTATTGTTGTGTGTTCATTTGTTGTACTGTGTCGAAGCCCGGTAATAAAGAAAAAAAAAGGACTATGACCTGACGGTTAGAGCATCGGTCTGCTGTGCTGGGGGACCGAGGTTCGACTTCACCAGTGGACACGTGATTCAAATTATTTTGCTTTTCATCTACGAGCTATTCGGCAAGACAGCAGCGGCACCAGTCAGAATAGTCGGGAGCTGCGCTTTCAAATATTGCGTGACAACTTACTTGAAGAGCATGTTAAATGAAGCTGCTTTGCTTCGGGTTAGCCTGACTAATGCCGGCTCAGATATGGGCAGAGTTTGAAACTGGAACCGTCGAGGCAGCCTGGGCTGCTTGAAAAGTAGAGTGGGATGCTGAAACAGGATAAAGAACGCGGACGGACAGGTGGGCGTCGACGAAGCGAAGCACAGTCGCGCTCTGATGGCTTCTGCCTGTCGCCGTGTCAACGAACGGGCAGATTGGCGTGCCACCGGCAGCCGCCCTCCATCGCGGCGACTCGATTCGGTGGCACTCGTAGCTGATTTGGCAGGTAGTTTTCTGTACGCGCTGGTAGTACCCAGAATCCAAGGGGGGGCGACATAAAGCGTGCCCCTACCAGGGCGTGTTCGCACGCCTGCCAGACTCTACTTGCGCTCGCCTCTGCAGGAAAAATTAAATTGCACAGGTTTACGTGTCAAACACGATATGATTATGACGCACGCCGTAGAGGGTGACTCCGGATTAATTACGACCACCTGGGTTTCTTTAACGTGTGCCTAAAACGAAGTGCGCGAGCGTTCTTGCGTTTCGCCTCCATCGAAATGCGGCCGCCACGGCCGGGTTTCGATCCCGCGACCTCGATCGAGCTCAGCAGCGCAGCCCCATATCCACTAAGCTACAACGCCTCCTCAGCAGTTGTGGCAGGATTGTGACCCGGAAACCAGCCTTGAAGTTTGATGTACTAATCGCTAATACGTCATTACGAGCAACAGGAAACAAGTGAATCCGTGGGTTAGTAACACTCCATGTTTGTCGTGTGTGACGACAAGCACATCACACGTGACGTCACGGTAAGCGTCATTGTTCGAGTACGTCATCATTCCTCGACTGGTGTCACCCAGAGCTTCGTCAAGCGTAAGAACCTTGGGACGACACACCCAAACTGCTGCCAAATTGGCAAACGTTTTCTATGTTAGTTAGTGCTACAGTTGTGTTTCCGAGTCATCCAGCCACCGGTTGCAATGTGTCCATGCCGTGGTGTCATCGTCCTTTTGAGTACTAATGAATCCGGGGATTAATTTTTTTCTTTTTCGGTGTACGCAAACCCTGGACATTTAAAAATCTACCAGATGTCTTTCTTATTGCATTCTTTTTCGAATCGATAAGCTAGTATTTCAAATGTCGCGTTATAATATATGGTCAAATTATGGGATAACTGCTGTTGTTTGACAACACCGGATGAAAGTATGATTGTTCGTTGACCATGCACTTTAAATGTCCCTTAGTCAAATCAGAATAACATCATTTTCTAATGATCCTAAGGTAGGAGGCGCTGCTCCGTGCCTGAAGCACCAGTGATTGAGCTGGCATCCGGAGCAGGTAATTTCTTGCGAGACAATATCTAATTACTCAATTGAAGATCCGTAGGCTTTTTGGTCGTTCGATGATTTTTAATGCAATAGGGTGCCACAGTGGACATCAACACGTTGGCATGACAAAAAAGACGTGCGGTCCTGCGGCGTTGTAGTTTTTCCTTATATACTAAAATTGGTTAGCTTTTCTAAACAGGGTTTCATTTTCCTAACGAGTGGTTTGCTCTCTCAGGCATAAGTTCACCCAATAAAGCTTTACTTTTTTTCATTCATTCTTTCTGGCAGTGTTCCTGCTTCTCCAACATCAATGCACCGTTACAATATGCGATCTTTTCACGTCAGGTTAGGCAGTTTTCAAGCAATGTTTTGAACGTCCGTGGGTACGTGAATGATTAGGACATATGTGGTCATTTAAATGTTATCCATAATAGCGACGATGTGGTGTGCATTTTAAGGCATGGACAAGATATGGCACAATCTATAGGAACAGAATTAACGGTACGAGTGTGGCTGGTTGCTCTGTGAATACGGATGAATTGTGATCGTTTGCAGCTCGGCTAAGGGGAATGGGCCATTTGTCGCTTCAAGCTGCAATGGAGTTTGAGAATCTTTACATTGTCTTGAAGGGCAATGATGTGATTAGAGCCTCTAACTTATCAAGGCCCAAGAAAAATCTAGCCATCTGATTTTGCGGACTTAAGATACTCATCCGAAAACCGCAGGGTTGCTGAGGTACTCTCCGCTAGCTTTTACAAATAATTTTGAGAAATCTAACAGTTCGAATACTACTTGCATGCATGCAGTGTTAACATCGAATATGTGTGCCTCCTTTACTGCCACCCTACTGCGCCTCCTTTTAACTATCGTTTTCCAGCTTTTCTTGTGATCAATTATAATAGCGGTGAAATCTTAGTGGATATTTTCTAAAGTATTAGCGTATGCTTTCTCTACTGGCCACGACCCGCCGCGGTTGCTCAGTGGCTATGGTGTTGGGCTGCTGAGCACGAGGTCGCGGGATCGAATCCCGGCCACGGCGGCCGCATTTCGATGGGGGCGAAATGCGAAAACACCCGTGTACTTAGATTTAGGTGCACGTTAAAGAACCCCAGGTGGTCCAAATTTCCGGAGTCCCCCACTACGGCGTGCCTCATAATCAGAACTGGTTTTGGCACGTAAAACCCCATAATTTAATTTTTTTTCTACTGGCCACGACACGCATTCAGGACTGCGGGCATGATGTTGATGAAGATGATGAACCTCTATTTCTACTGAACCTAACGTCTTTTAAATGCGAAGCATTTCTTGCCGGCGGCTCTGTCTGTTGTCCCGCATCCCGCACCCCCACAGCGCATGCACGTCGTCTCCCCCTCTCCTCTCCTACGATCCCCCCTTTCTCTCCTCTAGGAATCCTGTCCGGAGCGGCGCCCGCGTCCCACACCCCCACAGTACGCGCGCGTCCCCTCCCCCTCTTTCTCCTCCCCTACGTTCCCCCCCCTTCTCTCCTCCAGGAATCCGGAGCGGCGCGCTCGACAGGTGGTGCGACAGCTGCATACTCCGCTGGGGGCGCCACGGTAGTTCCACGGTATGAAAATGACGGAGTGCGCGCGCCTCATTCTCTCTCCTGTGCAGCGCCGCGATGAGCGCTCAGGCCGCTGCCGCGAAACAATCTCCCGCTCGAGCTAACCATCTCCTCGCTGCTTCACATCCACACATGGTTCCCTTTAGTGGGAGATGGAGTAATTTTTTTTCTATCATACACTCGCCCCGCCTCAGACTCCCACCACCCCCTGCCGCCGGATAGTTGGCCGCTTCAGCCACCCTCCCCTACCAGACGTTCCTTGCGAACTGCACCGCTCTGGTTCTGAACAATGCCGCGAGCGCCACCCTGAAGTCAGAGCATCGACGATCCAGTATTTTTGTACAATGAAGTGTTGTCTCTCGCCTTCCTTCAATCACATCATGTGCTCAAGTTCTCGTTATCACATCGGAATGATCGTCTTACTTAATGGTCTTACTTCTTTCTTACTGATCTAAGCAGTATGGCACACCTCGGCCTGGTGATGGCTAGGTCTGTCCCACTCTTTTGATCTTATTGGGAATCTGACGAACTTCACCTCTTTCTTTCCAACTTTCCCTTACCCCTGTCCTGTGTAGGTTAGCAAACCGGGCTCTCGTTTCATTGACCTCTCTGCCTTTCATCTCCTTGCTTTCTCTCGTTCACCGACCCCGTTATGTGCGTGATACGTCCTAATCTAGCAGACCACATGATGCACTTGGAACAGCTTATCACGGCACGGCCGAAAGCACGCTGCTTGCCCACAAGGAAATGATGACAGATTTGGGGTTGCAACATTTCGATTTCAACGGTGTCTTAGTATCTTGGACAAAGTGGCATTTGCAAGATAATAACCCCGACAGAAAATATTTAGAAGTTTTTGGCGATTACCTTTAGGGGATGCGCGACCATGTCCTGGTCTGGCATATTCGTGTTTACGATGCCACAAAGCTTCAACAAAGGAAACCGCACGGGATACCACATAGGAAACCACACAGGAAACCACACAGGAAACCACACAGGAACCCATGCGGGAAACCGTATGTAAACCGTGCGTTCACACTTTTTCTAAGTCGCCAAAGCAACTTGGCGAAGCTCTTTGACCAAGTTTTCCGAAGTAGCCAGAGCACTCTCATGATTTTCAAACCAGAAAATAGCTGTTTCAGCGAGAAAAGGAAAGAGCCATTTCACGAGCGGCGCCGACCTACTCCAATCGCTGCAATGGCGTAGCCTTTCATAGGGCTTGAGCCAGTCGTCCACGTCCCTATTTTTGCTGTGTTCGGTTTGGTGACAGTCTAGCCAAGGGTCGTCTCCTTTTTCTGAGGATTTGAAGAGCTAGGTGGTCCAGGATGTTCAATACTCCGTACCTCCGCTAAAGTTGTGCCGAATGGAAGGAACGTACTTACAGGGCTAAGGGTGCAGACAAATATATCTGATGCAGCCGTCAGCCAGTGCCTAGCGCCAACCTCCCTTTCGTTTTATTTTTGCAACTACGTTGGTCTGGCGCCACGTGAATATACCTGAATGAATGTCCCGTTACATTTACCCACAAAAATGTCCTCTCAACTTCTTACTCGTAATTAGCACGGAAAGGCGGGGACCTCCATATAACGGCGTAGCCGAGATACATTGAGGCACGCTTGGATTCCCAATAACATGTCATGTGTGCCTTTGCGTAAAATTCATTCCAAGTTTCGCTCTCCTTGGTTCACTCCGCTGCTCAGCCGTCTACGAAATAAGAAAAAAAGAATTTACAGAAAAGCAGTATCAAGTGATAAAGCTGACCGCTGGGCAGCTTATCAAAACTGCGTCTCTGATTACAAGCGTGAACTTGAAGCGGCCAAGCTTCAAGCACTCTTCCATCGCTGCTTCGAAATAAACCGCGTAAATTTTGGGAAGTTGTTAACGGCAAACCGAAACAAGATATCCAATTATTTGATCAGACGGGGAATGTCATACCATCTGATATATGTGCTGTATTGCTCTGCATAACGTATTTAAATGTTCGTTTTCTGATGATCAGTCTTTTTTATCACCCGTATTTAATAACCTCTTGTTTCCCACAATGGATCCCATAATCATTGCCTGGGTTGGAATAACAAACCTCATCGGGAATCTAAAGGTATCTGCACCCGGCCCTGATGAAATAACTGCTCAGTTTTTGAAAGGCACTGTGACCCACTCATCTATCATTTTATGCAAACTTTTTGAGCAGTCCTTAGAATTCGGTGTGCTGCCAAACGACTGGAAGGCAGGGAAGGTGGTGCCTATTCCAAAACAAGGTAATCCTTCATGCGCTATCAACTACAGACCCATTTCGTTAACCAGCATTCCCGGGAAACTTCTGGAACACATCATTTTCTCTAATCTCGTGCTATTCCTTGAATCTAACAACTTCTTTAGTAAATATCAGCATGGTTTCCGAAAAAATTTTTCATGTGAGACACAACTAGTTATGTTTACTAATGACCTGTTCTCATCTCTAGACCGAGATTCTTTCATTGCTTGTATCTTTTTAGAGTTTGAAAAAGCCTTTGACACAGTATGCCATCGTCTCCTTCTTCTGAAATTAAGCAGACTTAACATTGACCCCTATTTACTTAAGTGGATTGAATGCTTTCTCGACAAACGAACTCAATTCGTATCTGCTAACAATTCCGTTTCACCAACCTGTTTTGTAACTTCTGGTGTGCCCCAAGGCTCAGTCCTTCGGCCTCTTTTATTTCTTATTTACATTAACGATTTGCCGAAGAAATTGACGTCTAACATTCGTCTTTATGCTGACGATTGTGTTATTTATCGTGAAATAACTAACCCAGATGATTCATTTTTACTTCAATCTGACCTTAACACCATTTCTTCGTGGTGTAACTAGTGGTTAATGAAATTAAACGTAAAAAATGTAAAATGATGAAATTTTCTCGTGGTAGTACTGTTTCTACATCCTCACACAAAATTAACAACACTATTCTGTCCTCTGTCACTTCCTATAAATATTTAGGTGTTCACATTACTAACAACCTGTCGTGGCAAACTCACATTGAATACGTGACAAACTCCGCCAATCGAACACTAGGTTTTTTACGTCGCAATTTTTCTCGCGCACCCTCTTCCCTCAAACTTACATTATATAAAACGCTAGTAAGATCTAAACTAGAGTATGCTTCATCAATTTGGGATCCATCTACAGCACAGCTAACATACTTACTTGAAGCCATTCAGAACCGCTCTGCACGTTTCATTGTATGCAATTATTCGCGCAGTGCCAGTGTATCTGCCATCAAAACTAGCCTTCATCTGCCAGACCTATCATCAAGAAGGAAACTCGCCCGGTTATCACTCTTTCATAAAATGTACTATACTAACCCAGAAATAAAAATTGACCTTTTTATATCACCCCCTTATATTTCATCGCGAATCGACCACAACGTCAAGGTAAAAGTACCAACTTGCCGCACAAACCTTTTCTTCAATTCATTCGTGCCCAAGACAGCATCCGAATGGAAGCACCTCCCCGCCTCGGTCGCCAGCAATCCGGTTCATTCATCCTTTCAAACTGCTGTTTCTAACATTATATAATGATTCACCACTCCTCTCTGTAACGCCATCAGGCATTGAGAGTATATTAAATAAATAAATAAATAAATAAATAAATAAATAAATAAATAAATAAATAAATAAATAAATAAATAAATAAATAAATAAATAAATAAATAATTCGTCAGAAGTTATCTCATTAACTATCCTTCATTAAGGGATCAAAAGCGGTCGAATAACAAGGAATGTCACTGAAGCCAACGTTTGGACGAAGACAAAGCTCCTTTTCGAAACGTTCACTCCAGCGACATTCTTTATTAGAGCCCTGTTGGAAACTTCCAACCTCCATCTTCCTGTGAACTTCTGTCTCGTTTAGTTGTGATTAAGACATAAACGCTTCCGGCAAGGCACCCAGCAAACACAAACGTGGACGCCAACGTTCGTGCGTCACACGAAGAGGTTCAGTTGTCGAAACGCACGGCGGAACTATGCGCGGGACTCGTAATTGAATAATGTTGAAATTAAAGGCCTTCCGAGCACTGGAGGTGAAAGCTATAATACGCTACAGGCTATAATACAGGTGTACAGGCTGTAATACGTCGAGATAGTAGGCTGTACAATCACAGCAGCACCGACACTGACTCCGCCCACCGCGTGTCCCAGCTAAGAAAGAACTGAACATTATCGCGCGTTTGTCATGCACACCAAAAATTTACCAGACGGTGAATTTATGATCAAGGCCAGAAAATCGTGACTGACCAGCACTGCGATTGTATTCAAGCAAAATCACTAAAACCAAATGTTCGTTAATGATGATCACACACCACAGAAGCGACACTTTGCGCAGGCACTGGCACTAAAGAAAGCAAAAGACTTGAGGTTCCTATGGCGCCGTTATATACCATTGAGGCTAGGAAGGTTGACGACAGCCGTGTCTCTATAGAACCTCCGGGGATGATCTTTCTACATTTACTTAACTGCTTTTTTTTAATTACATTATGGGTTTTATGTGCCAGAACCACGATCTGATTATGCGGCACGCCGTAGTGGGGGACTCAGGAATAAGTTAGACCAGCTGGGGTTCTTTAACGTGCACCTAAATCTAAGTACCCGGGTGTTTTTGCATTTCGCCCCCATCGAAATGCGGCCGCCGTGGCCGGGATTCGATCTCGCGACCTCCTGCTGAGCAGCCCAACACCATAACCACTATGCAACCACGGCGGGTCTTAATTGCTTCCACTAAGTTCATCAATGCATATCTTTTTCTTTAAAGAATTTTTGGTTGTGAATCATCATGTCTGAAAGCACTGAAACTTGTCATCGGACTAAGTTATTCTGAGTGAAACAGGACCCCCACCAACTGAATATACGCAGCCTTCGTAATCGCTGGCTCAATGAACTCAATATACGGCTCAATGAGCCTTCCAGCGCTATCGCTGGTCTTCACGTAAGTTTTAAAGTGTACACCTGCATTCCAATCGCACGGATAATTTGATTACACGAGGCTCGGTAACAATATGGGCAGCAAATAGAACCATCGATAACATTCCAGAAACTTCACATAAATAAAAGCGCGTCTTGCCCTGAGCGATAACCTTTAACATTTGTTATCCGGTGGAATGCGGTCAGCGGATAATTATAAAGAAGTATGCGTGTCGATACTGTTAGTTATTTAAGGCCTCTCTTCCCTAAATAATTATTCAACTAGCGGCGCGATATGGATAGGTCTAGCACGCTCATTGCTTGCATACAGTCAGGCTTCAATGAATAGACCCCACTAGTGGTCGAGTATCACTATCATGCGTTAACACAAACTGTATAGAAACATTTAACTCTCGAACATTCGTTGAATAGACTCTGGCACTAACGTCGCTGTGCGCAAACGCCTAGTGCCGTCGCACTTTTACAAATTTTGCGTGCTTTCCTTGCAGACCTGAAAAATTAAAACCACAGGAAGAAATTATTAGTATATTTCTCAATTGGTTCTAGCCATTCATTTTTTTTAGATTTCGCATTTAAAGCAGAACCATAAAAGCTAGTTAATTATACTGTACAATAGTGCTAATTTGGGCTGTAGTTGGGTGAACATCGACATTCTAAAAACAAAAAAAAAAACAAAAACAAAACAGCGCGGATAGTAACAGGACAAAGGGGGGGGCGACAACACGGATACCGACTACCAACTGCGTTTATTCAAGGATTGTAAATTTGCACAAGAAGAAAGGCGAGACGGAAGGAATACTGCCGCCGTTACAAAAACGAAAAAAGAAAGATGAGAAATAGAAAAGCTCCATGTTATCAGGCACCAAATACGGTGGAAACTACCACAAACTGCATCTATCATTGCCTCTATTAATGGGAGAAAAGAACGTAGTGAGGGGCACTGCGCTTGAAAAATCAAAGGGGTGTTAGTTGTAGAGATTTATAATATATTTTTCATGACATAAAACAAGCGGAGCCTCTCGCTTGAGTGATATACGCTTCCTGAAATGCTACATGCTCGCTGCTCGCGGTATTTGCGTATTCCGCAGACACAATCAAAGAGAGTTGAGAACCCACACATGTCACAAGGCCCCAAATCAAGATGCTTCCTGTTGTTCCTTTTAACGAGTTGGAATGGTCGCAGGACCTGTCCTTTAGACACCTTCCAGTGTGCCCTGCATAAGTTTTTCCATAAGGGGATCTCATAAACAATATTTTTATCTTAAGCGAGGCGGCGTTGGGCTATAGTTGGAAATCTTGACAAATAAACATGTTGCGCGCAAAATGGACGCCACGCAGAGAAGACGACGAACACAACAAGCGCTATGACGCGTTCGTCTAGTCTGTGAAGTGTCCAATTTGCATGCAACGTGTTTATTCCTGACCTTCTTCTTCTAGGGCACAAGGCGGTTCCTCCGTTTTCGTTGCAGGCTGGTCTACCTTCATCACTATTTACGCGTCTACATCAGGGCCTGGGAGCATTAGGCGCTGAAGGCAAAACCTCGGTGCCTGGACATAAGGAATGACAGCTGTTCGGGCGTGCCGTTTTCTAGGTCGCCGTCTAGGAGTCCGAGAGACATTGAGAAGCATACTTTTCAGCCAGGCTCCTCAATAGGTCATCGAGAAATAGTTTGCAGAACAGGTGGCCAACTTGCGATTCGAAGCTTGGTTGGACTTTGTGCGTGCGGGACCTGCATAGGGCGCTCTTCAGCGCAGCAGAGGCAATTGCAGGTCTCAATAGTTTGGAATGGGCTGACGCAAACCGAAGTAATCCCTCTTTTAAGCACGGGGCGTACTTCAAGCATGTCTAGTCCTTGTTAAAACAAAGGACGGGGTCGCTAAACCAAGGCTGACGTTCAACTGGTAGCGCTTTCGTTCGGGTCAGGCAGGGAAGGCAGCGGGACAAAACAGCTATAGGATTTTTTTCAACTTGAGCGTGAAATCGAATGTTTTCTTGCTAAAATGGTACCTTTGGCTCCGTATTGATATCATGATGTACCGTAAAATTTGACAAGACGTTTAGGCTTCCTTCTCAAACCAGGGATAGAAAGAAAGGCGTCAAACAATATCTGATCGGCAAAATTAAACCATCGTAAGTAGCACGCAGTGGGAAGAAAGCGCTTCGTAAATTTCCCGCTTTTCGCTATAACGTTTCCTTGTGCCTATGGTAAGATGGTAAAATGTCCTCTCCACTCCAGCAATATTTTTTAACCTCTTCTTGGTCGTGTGGGCGGCAGCCCTGCACAGGTTCTCGAGTTTCGGAAGAGCTTCTTTTCAAGAGGCAGCTCTGCTCGTCGCTCTTCAAGCAGGTGTTAAACGCAGAAATAGCCTCGTGTGACCGCGGAACTGGTATAGCTAGAATCCATAGCCGTTAAAATGCAGACCGAATTGTAGTTTGTTCGAATAAAAAACTAAAAAAACACTGAAACGTACGCCAGGTATCTGTTCAAGGCTCTCATGACAACTTGAATTTCCTTGTGTCATCTGGTGCCCTAATTATCAATATTTAATGGATATGCTAGAGACTATCCAAAACAGGGCCAGTCGAAGTATTTCAAGCAATTACAGCTTTCAATTATGCATAACATAAATTAAGCTGGATCTTTCACTTTATTCATTACCAGGCCATCCTGATACTATTTCTATTTCACAAATTTGGTCACATTACTAGGTACTAGGGGATCGTTGGATCATTTTAAACCTTCCGATCGGTCATCACGCAGATTATACAATCACATCAGCCTCGTGCGCATTTGGGGAAATACGCATGCTTTTAACTCATCGGTCATACCACGAGCCATCCGATTACGGAATGACCTTCCAGATTACATGGTGTATGAGCACAATGCCTCAATCCCGTGATCGCCTTAATATGTATTTCTCAACTAAAAATTAGTTCTCTTTGTTAATTAATTTCTCTTTTATTCTCATGGTACTAGCAGAACTTTCATATAACGCAGGCTCACTTTTTACGTTTGACTGTTATCATTGATGAATTATCTGCGTTTTTCTTTTTCAGGCTGTTTGCGAGTGTTTTAGCAAGCTTATTCTCTCATTGATGTCGTTGTGTATTTTACACCAGGTGATTCTTTCTGTTTGTGTGTGTGCGTGTTTATATTACACGCTTGATTGTAGTGTTATGGTAGCTTTATTTTATGTTCACTGTATTAATTTTAACCGTAATTATACTAGTGTATACACTAGTATTTTTACTTGTGTACGTAGTTTGCTTTTACGTCAATTGGTGATACTGCGCTTACATTATTTATGTTGTTGACATATAGGTGTTTTCAATCACAGTTGCTATTTATACGAGGGGAAGTCAAAAAAGTAAAGGGACTTTTGCAATTTCATGTGCTAGGGTTTGGTAACACTGCTAGTATCCAGCGCTGAATTAGTGCCGTCTGCAACACTTCTGTGGAACGTGTCACTCTTATTCCCGCGTTAGTCGTTAGAGTGCAGCAGACCGTTAAACATGGCAGCTCCATTGTCGATCTGCACCAAGGATGAAATGAGGGCAGTGATTCGCTTTTTGTTTGCGGAAGGTGTTAAACCTGCCGACGTTATTCGGCGAATGCAAGCGCAGTATGGTGACAGTCGTTCATCGCGAAGCAAGATCTACGAATCGATAGAGCGTTTCAAACAGGGAAGAACTTCTTTGTGATGAGGAAAGATCGGGCAGGCCATCGACGTCAACGACTGAGGACCATTTGAAAGTCGTTGAGGGTATAGTGATGGAAAACACACGAATCACAGTGGACGAAATCGCCAATACTGTACATATCATTCATGGTTCAGCGTATTCCATCTTACGCGACAGGCTAAATTTTCGGAAAGTGTGTGCAAGGTGGTTCCCGAAAAAATTGTCAGCGTAGCTTAAGGCACAAAGGTTGAAAATCTTTCGTAAACACTTGGCCCGTTATCGTTGCGAGGGAGATGGATTGTTACAACAAATTGTTACTGTAGAGGAAACTGAGGTACATCATCACGAACCCGAAAGTAAGGCAGCGAGCGTAGTTTGCAAACACTCATCATCAACAGAAGTTGAGAAATTTTAACGTCAACCATCAGCTGGTAAGATTATGCTAACACTATTCTGGGACATGGAAGGTGTAGTAGCCGTTCATTTCACCCCAAGTTTTTGAAAGAAACGGGCTTGGACAAGCGGCTGTGACAGTGATGTCACGTACCACGCAAGAGTGAGGGACTGTGACTGACGATGTGTGTGCTGTGCTATGTGCTCTCTCTCTCTTCCCCATCTTTCATTCTCCCCCATCCCACTCCCATGTGTAGGGTAGCGAATCGGTTGTGCTAAACTGGTTACCCTCCCTGTCTTTCCTCCTCCACTCTTTCCTTCCTTCCCAAGAGGCGGAACTGTGAACAGTCCGAATTATTGTGATGTGTTGCGAACTAAACTGGAACCTGCAATCAGATCCAAACGCCCTGGAAAACTGCGAAAAGGTGTCATCCTGCAGCAAGATAACGCTCGGCCACATTCTGCCAAACGGGCGGCGAAACAATAAAGGAGTTGGGATTCGAATTGCTGGAACACCTGCCGTACAGTCCAGACCTGGCTCCAAGCGATTTTCATATGTTTGGACTATTGAAGGAAGCGCTCAGGGGAAGAAGTCATTGATGCGGTGCAAAATTGGTTACAGGTGCAACCAAAAAACTTTTTTCCCGACGGAATAAATAAACTTGTGAAACTTTGGGCAAAGTGCGTTAAAGTGCAGGAAGGTTATGTAGAAAAATAATGTATGTTTCAGTTTTCTATCATTAGAATAATTGTACCTTTACTCAAAAGTCTCTTTGGTTGTTGACTTCCCCTCGTACATTTCATGCATCCCCTTCCCTTACCCCCCCCCCCCCCCTCCCCGTGACTCTATGCCTCACTTGGGCTCTGTAAGGTATTTTTAGATAATAAACAATTCAGGCGGGCTCTTTACTGCTTCCTCGACCGAGGAAATAGACGACGTGACGGTATTGCCTGTTCGGCCGGCTCAAGAGCCATATCCTCGTAACATCTTCAAGGACAGAGCATCACGTGTCGCTGCTCCAGTAACAAAAGTTGCGGATTCATGGCTGGCGCGTTTCCGCTCAGAAGGAGAAACTGGACTCGAGTTGGCCTGCGTGTGACACCAAAAATAGTGGGGCGACAGAGGCGCGACCAATGAAGCACTCGCGCAGCGTAACGCTACTTCGCCCGCTTCGAGTGTGAGCTGGACATCCCGCTGTCGACAGCGCCGTTTGTGTGCGCCAAGAAAAGGCACGTAGCGGACGAACAACAACAAAGTGGACCCGTTCAAACTCGGTCAAACGACGACCGCCCGCAGCAAACGCGCTACGCCGCAGCAAGTTTTCGCGAGGAGGAGGAGGGGAGTGGCGCGCTTGTGTTGGCTCGCTTCTTCCCTTTCTCCGCAACCGGGCGGCAGCGGGAGATCAGCAGCCGCGCTCTCTCCCTTCCAGCCAGCGGCGTGCGACGAGTTTTTCCCTCAACGGTCGCTCGACGGAGCGCGGAGGAGCTGCGAAAGCTACGAACCTTACGAGTGCGACGGCGGGCTCGGGGTAGTACGTTGCCTGAGACTCATCTGTGCAAGTGTCGGCCGTTGTCGGCGTGTTGTGTGGTTGGTGCCGCGAGAGACAGCCATGTCGCTGCGCGACGCTCGGTCCCAGTACACGCTCGCGGGCTGTGCGGCCGCGCTGGTGGCCGTGGTGTTTGTTACGGTGGCCTTCTGCACGCCCTACTGGCTCATCTCGGACGGCCTGAACCCAGGCATCCGCAAATTCCGCCGGCTTGGCCTCTGGGAGGTGTGCTTCGACTACTTTTTTGAGCAGTACTACCGCTACGACTACGAGTTCCGAGGGTGCCGCTGGATATTCGACCGCGAGTACCGGATTTTGCGGCCCCTGCTCGAACCCCGTGAGTACCAATTCCGATCCCTGACGCGCACTTTGAATTTACGCGCGTTTGATAGTAGCTGATGCTCAACAGCTCGAGGTGCCAGAAGCTCGAACACGCTCGTTGTCGCGCTGCATGTTGCAGCAGGGATTGGACAGCGAATGGTACCACGTGATTGGAGTTCCATGTTTTCGAACGGCGTTTAGCGGGGCAAGCGGCTCTGTGCCAATGGCAGGCGTTTTGTCAGCCTGCCCGATATACTGCTGTACGTGGTAACTTGGTATGTCGTCGACATAGAATTTTAATCCTCAAAGGTTTGACTGGGAACTATATCCCCGCGGTTATCTTGAATCTGTTCTGTGATCGTAGCGTTCGCGCTAACCGCGTTCGCTTGTATTTATACAGCAGTACTTTATGGAAATTAATTTGGTCGTTCTCGCACTGTATTGCGAACGGTATCGTTCAAGTGAACGAAGCGTTCTGACAATATGAAACATGACGGGCAAGCGCCAATGTAGCTTAGAATATCAATCATTAGCAGCATCTCTCGTTCTATACTGCTTCCCTTTGCATCTTTCGCTACGAGCGCTGATATATGCAGCCATGAATTTGGCGGCGATGTGTTGTGGAAGCCTCTAGAAGATAGCGCCGACGGTTCGCAGTGCGTTTAATGTGACGCAAGTATTGGCACAACGCTTCATACACTGCTTCCTTCCTATTAGTGGAGGCTCCTTTGCGTGTTGGAAGTTGGAACTCGAACGAGATTGCAAAACTGCCTACTAAGCGAGTCGCGCTCGCAGGTGCACATAACGCAGTGCGATTTGCAATTTAAGTGCTCCTAGAAAGTGAAGGAAAACTCGGAATTCAGCAAGACTCGCTGTGGGCATCATCTCCGCTCCTGAAGTATATTGTGCTTGTCGGACCCCGTAGCACGTTAACTGTGGAAACACACACACAGCATTGTGTGAGCAGACTTCTTTAAGAAGCCTGTTTCTTTCGGTGGAGTAACTCGCAGCATATGGGCTCCGTGATTGGGGATCATGCACCGTTTCTTCAAAGGGGTCAGAGACATGACGCGCCGTACAGCCTATTTCGGCCGCCTGCTTATATTGTGCCTTTTGATTAATAAAGTACGTTCTCGAAAGCCATTTTCGAAGCAACTGTCTTAACTTCGAAATAACTGATATGTCGCCAGTCGTTCCGTCACGTCGCTAAAAGAACTCGCCGATCGCTGAAGAGAAGAATTTGTCGCTAAATCCAGCGGCAAGATCGCTAAAATGGCAACACTGCCTGAGAGAACAAATATGCGTTTTTTCTCTTCTTTTCTTCGCATTCGTGTCGTTCTTACGCGCTTTTAAAACAAAGACAGACTCCACGTGTCTGGCGAGCTAGACCAGCGATTTCCTCATTCGGCGCGAGCCCCGCGCGCAAAGAGCGAGCGAGCACGCAGTCGCAGTGCAAGCAAACCGCCGACGAATACGACGCTTCGACCGCCGAGGCGAATTTTTTCACGAAGGGGGCGGGGCGTTCTCAGCCGCCTGGCAGGGGTTGTCGAGTCTACCGTATTTGCATGATTCTACCGCGCCACCGATTGTAGCGCGCAGTTACATTACCGCCCAAGTGTACATAATAATAATAATAATTCGGTGCTGATTCTACCGCGCACATCAAGTAACGAAACCTGAGTCGGCGCGTGCCGTGTTGAAGCGATCTTATGGAACAACATACAAAGGCACAGCTGAACCTTAGCGGCTATATAGTCCCGACGACACCTGCTTCTCGCTGTCTGCCGACCACAGACAGTCATCTTCAGTTCCACCTGATGCATCACAAAATGCCACTCTTCGTAAAGAGTTCGTGCAACTTGCCATCGTCTGCGGGAGGAGGGCACTGCACGCAACCACCTTGCGATGTCTGCGAGCGTCGCTTTCTTCAGACATTCGATGGCAGTGTGGCTAGCTACTTGCATCGAACTTTTATTGCGATAGCAATTATATGGACACTCAAAAGCAAATTTCTGCCGTCGGCGTCGCCGTCGCCGTGAGGTTCCGTATGACGTCATTTGGAGATGAAATCGTCGCCGCGCGCCGAACGCTGTATGTGCGAGTGAAAGGGCGCGAGGGGCGCGTCTTTCACGGGGAGTGAACGCACGGCGGAGAACAAACGCGCGTTCTGCGCCGTGCTCGCTTAAGGGCTGCAGAATTAGGCGTCTCGTTTCTCCTTTACAATCACCATATATGTAGAGCAAACGCGCCTTCTTCAGACGCGCGAGAGGCCGTGGGGGAGGGGGAAGGAAGGGACGCGACGTTTAGCTGCGGCACCAAGTGCCTATTTATATGAGAGGCTCCAGCAACAGTCACCAACGCCGCACGCATTTTGAGCTAACGCGGGCAAAACGCCGATGGCGTCGACAACAGTTCTGCGTGTTGTTGCTACCAAAGCCGCTCACCTTACTTCGTATGACATTGCTGTGTTGCTATCGCATTCATTGCTTCGCCCTTAGGGCGAAACTGTGACATTTTTTGTTCCCAGTAAGAACCGGTTTCGTTCTCGATTTTAGTAGAATTAGTTACGATTTAACGCGCTTGCAAATTTGAACGCATCTTTTATTCAAAAAAGGTGTGCGGTAGAATCGTGCAGGTACGGTATTACCTGATGAATGGCCAAGATTCGGTCTTGTCACATAGTGCAAGCAAGGGCGAAAACAAAACAGCGACAGAACGCGACACATTTTTTCTTACTTCAACGAATGCTTTTATTTGGAGGTGGGCGAATATCTCATTTTTCGAATACCAATTGTATATTAATAGTAAGCATCGAATATCAAATCGCACATTGAATAGTAAAATGCAGACGCATATACGTATTTACAGCAGGAATATTTCCGCATAATTATAGGTACCACGTCATGCAGTACTCATAGCAGTACTGATAGCTATCAGGGACAACGTATCATTTTTCAACACAAGATTACTAATTCATATTAATAACTGCAAGAACGGCATCTCAATATTTTTAGAGCCTCGTTGCAGACAAGCTTTCCCAGAACGATTGGCGGCTGTATGAAATGAACCTCTACAAAAAATGTCGCAGTTTCACCCGAAAGGCGAAGCATCAATTGCGATAGCAAATTAGTAGAGAGCTATACGGAGTAAGGATAGTAGTTGTATCAGCTCTATAAACTTGGACATGCAGCAGCACCAGCAGCGCGCAGAACTGTTGTCGACGCCGTCGGCATTTTGCCCGCGTTCGCATCGAACGCGTGCCGGCGTTCGCACCGAACGCGCGCGGCGTTGGTGACTGTTGCCGGTGCCTCTGGGGGCGGCTCGGAGGTTTTCGACGAGATCAGAACGGGACACTCATCGAGCAGCGTCGGAAGTCTTTACCACGTTCTCGCCTCGCAACGTTTTATATAATTACGCGTTTGGTGCCGCAGCTAAACGTCGCCTCCCCTCCCTCCCTCCCGTCCCGCCACGGCCTTTCGCGCGGCGGAAGAAGTCGCGTTTGCTCTCTATATATGGTGATTGTAAAGGACGAAAAAGACGTTTAATTATGCAGCCCTTCAGGGAGCACGGCGCACAACGCGCGTTTGCTCTCCGCCGTGCGTTCGCTCCCCGTGAAAGTGCGCGTCCCTCGCGCGCTTTCACTCGCACATACAGCATACGGCGCGCGGCGACGATTTAATCGCCGTTGACGTCATACGGAACCTCACGGCGACAGCCACTCCGACGGCAGAAATCCGCTTTGAGTGTCCATATAATTGCTATCGCAATAAAACGCTAAATAAACGCTTACAGGGAAAAATGAGGCTGCGGGGAAAAAAAAAAGTTGTCGCAGTTTCACCTGAAAGGCGAAGCATCAATTGCGATAGCAAATTTGTAGAGAGCTATATGGAGTAATGGTATTAGCTTTATCAGCTGTATAAACTTGGACATGCAGCAGCACCGGCAACACGCAGAACTGTTGTCGACGCCGTCGGCGTTTTGCCCGCGTTCGCTGAAAATGCGTGCGGCGTTGGTGACTGTTGCCGGAGCCTCTGATATAAATAGGCACTTGGTGCCGCAGCTAAACGTCGCCTCCCTTTCCTGCCCCTCCCCCCCCTCCCCCACAGCCTTTCGCGCGTCGGAAGAAGGTACGTTTACTCTACATATATGGTGATTGTAGAGGAGGAAAGAGACGCCTACTTCTGCAGCCCTTAAGGGAGCACAGCGCAGAACGAGCGTTTGTTCTCCGCCGTGCGTTCACTCCCCGTGAAAGCGCGCGTCCCTCGCGCACTTTCACTCGCACATACGGCGTTCGGCGGCGCGCGGCGACGATTTCATCTCCATTGACGTCATACGGAACCTCACGGCGACGCCGACGGCAGAAATCTGCTTTTGAGTGTCCATATAATTGCTATCGCAATAAAACGACAGGTCTTTTGGACAAAGATTCTGAGTGAGGTTGCATAGAACGGCACAACACTTCCTTGTATGCTGCAGATAAAGTGTAGTCTACCAAAATTAACTTGCCTGTATCAAGTGTAATGTAGGGCAAAATAGCACTCTGACCTCAGGAGAGCATAACGGCAATGTTAATAGTTGTCGGGAGGAGATACTTGCTTTGTATAGCAGTACGGGTGGTTGTCGACAGCCGTTTCCGAAAAGCTCCGTCGTGTCTTACCAAGTTGATTATTAAAGATTAATACTGTGGGTACTCAGTGGGTACTCTGTTCCCTATATTTATCTAGAAAAAGAAAAGTTTCCATTTTTCAATGTCTATTAAGTGCGCATGGCAGCTATGCTTTCGATAGTCATCTCTGTGTGTACATTCATTTCCCATTTCGAATAAGACAGTTTGTGGGAAGTCGGCGCATGTCTCGTATCCTTCCTCTGTCCGCGTCTTATCAATATCGTCACAACGAATCTCTTCCATTTTTAATCGAGTGGAGCTCGTACTGTCGTTCTTTTTTTTCGTGCTCCTTTCACCCTGTTTATTGGCGTAATTGGAGACCGCTGGTAGTCGCCTTCGTAATGCAGTGCACATAAAACAGGCTCCTCCTCCTCCTGCTGCTGCTGACGACGACGACGAGTGTGACGAAGATTAAGCAGCATAGCAGCAGTCACGCAGCATAGCAGCAATCACGTGGGTGGCATTACTGCCACCCACGTGATTCTCCTCGTCTTCAGCCACGCCCAGACGCTTGCCTCTCTCCCTGCCCTTCGTTCGGGCTCCGGTCACCCACTTTGACGACGAGCTTGTTTTCAAGTGCCCCGAAACGGGCTTGTCCGAACTATTTCGGCCCGAGCGCTTTGTCCAAAGAGGGTCACTGTGGCGTTTACTTTAACTCGGGCCTCGAACCCAGAGACGTGCCAGGGCGTTACGCATCTATCTCCCCGTGCAGAGCCGTTCCCGCGGTGGCGCACGTGATCGAGGTCTTCGACCGCGTCGCTCTGTCTCCCATGGCGGACTCTCGCCGCGTCGTTTGTTCGCCGCGGCGCGACGCCTTCCGCGCCCCCGTTGCGGCGGCGACCTGGTTTCGAGGTGCCTGCGGCAAACGCCGCGGCGTGTTTTATTCGTACCGGACGCGCGATTCGGTCCCACCGCTGACGGTGGCACACGTTGTCACGAGCCCTGCTTTGCCGCTTCGACTCCGCGGTGACGCTTCCCTGTGTGACGAGGATTTCCTGGTCTCGTGTAACGGGGCCCAATCGGCTGCCGGCTGCAGCCACGAAGACAAAAGGGGGATTTCTCTCTCGATTCCGAAGGTGGTCCTCACGGAATGCTACTCGACGAGGAATAAAAGAAAAGATGGGCGGCTAAAGTGCGCGAATATCTGTACCTTCGAAAGCGTGAGCGCGGGATGGAGGAAGAGGTCGAGAAAGTGGTCGGCCAAGTACGGCGTAATTGAAACAGTAAACGTACGACCTGGAGTCGTCGAAAAGAAAGTGAAAGAAACGGTGATGGTAAATTGGATGCAAAGGATGGAGACAAAAACACCATGGAGATTTAAAAATGTGGTGAGAAACAATTCGGGGGGGCAAAATCTGAACCATAATACAAAGGGCAGTGCCTTGCCATTTGAGGCCCGAGCTGGCTGCCTGAGGACAAAAAAAAAAAGAAAAAAAAAAGAAAGAAAGAAAAAAAAACCAAAGAAAACCGCAGCAAAAGTCTGGAAACAACTCAGCATGTCCTAATGGAATACCAAAATATTCATCCCACAACACCCGTAGGAAATACCCTGTGCTTTCGAATCCCAGAAGCCCTGGGAATGAAAGCACAGGGAAGTTATTAAGTGGTCAGCAGTCGAGATAAGCGAAATACATTTTGAGTATTGGTAGGGAAAAAAATGGGAACAGATTGACAGAACCGAAGTAGTTACAGTCATAGGTAGGTTTTAATGGGGAAATAAAATATCAAGGATAGGCAATATGCTAGACTGCGATAGATTTATATCTATAGTAATACCTGATTAGGTCAAGCAGGCAAAGTGACTGTTTGTCGCCGCCTCGTTTCAAAGGAGGTGCCAATAATTATCATCATCGACCATGACCTCCCGGGTCGTCTGAAAGATGCGCGCAGCGGCCTGGGTACGCAAAGCTCGAGCTACATGGCTTGCAGCGGCACCTCCTTCGCTCCTCGGCTCACATTGCCACACAAGCTCTGTTGGTAGGCGACACGAATGGGGCACAGCAGAGCGCTGTCCTCGGGCACAGGCGACACCTTCTCATCACGTTCTTCAAAAGATTAATTGCTCCCGAGGCAGAACCTTATAGTGCACGAAGCAACGAAGGCGTTCGTGACCAAACCGTACGCCATTCATTCGACAACATGCGCCACAATGAGAACAGACAGAAATTCTACACACTTTAGCAACAGGCTAGAATCAAAATTCATTGATTCAGTCTAGAATCAAAAGATGAAACTCAGACGTGACCTTCAGTCTGTGGGAACAGTGGAATGACTGAGTGAGCAACGGTGTAGCGAAGGAGGCAGCGCCTGGAGTGGTCGCGAGACTTCACACGGTCGGAGGAGGCGAGCGTCAGGATTCCAAGGACCCAGGAGGAAATGTGGCCGTGACGTCGCGAGCAAAGTCCTGGACCCCAGTAGAGGTCTCGAAGCAGCGATGCCAACCGAGTCCGATGGCTTCACCTCTTCTCCCGCGGTACGCTGATGGCGCTGGCTTCATTCCCGCCCCGTCGCTCAGCACCATGCATCTTTCCGGACGATCGGGACAACGTGGTGACACTGCACCTCCGGAAGGTCGCTCTGGCCCATCAGAAGCCACGAAGCACGGGTGTGGCGCCTGGCGGTTTCACTACTGCGCCCGGCGCGCTGGCTCCCTTCTTCAATAGGGCCTCCTTCATCTAAGAACTCCTTCTTTCTTATTTTCTTGGTCGGCAGTACCGTGAGAGATGCTCATTAGCTAAGCACTTATTTTGTTTTCAAGACTGGTGCGGCAGCGCACTTGACGCACCTGCGCTGCCCAACTGCGTCCGCCAGTATCAGGCGCTCGTGGTCCTGCGGCGTGCAGTGGACGAGTCTGGAAGATTTGGTCGGCTGTCGCGGGAAGGGCGTGCGGCCTCTGCAGGGATCGTTCTGTCTCATATTACAGTAGGTCACTCTTAACGATGCATTATTTGCTCACAGTGTACTTGATGGGCGCAGAGAGGGCGGATTCGTACTATGACATATTGGAATGTGAGTTATCAGTGGTAATCTTCAGCAAGCCTGGTCTTGTTAGTAGGGTCGTCACTTGACTGCGTGATCATTCGCAGACCAGGCGTTCCTTTTTCGATGAGATCTTCAACGCGCCATTTCTGTGCGTGAGCGAGAGGGAAAAGTCTTGCGCTTCGTGTTGGATGTACTCCGACGTGAAAGTGTGCGCCGCAACCGCCCCGTCGTGTTGCGTAGAACGAGATCCGCGGCAGTGGCGCCCCTTCTGCGGCTGCTCGGTGCACGTGAGCGGTGTATCCAGCGGGAACGACGGCCTCCGTTTCCTTTAGTCGCTCCTTGGCCCATTGTCGCGAAGCGTTGTGGCTCGTGTGTCCGTGTTGTTGCAAATGCCGACCTTGTTAAGGCCGTTTCGCAGCGTTCTCGTGGAGGCAAATGGTTGCGGTCATTCTGCTAGCCTCCGGTTGTCGGCTTCGTGCGCTGATGATTGCGCTGAATTAACCCTGGCGGGACCCCGTCGCACGAACGCGTGGCGTGCCGCCGAAAGCGTGGAAAGGCCGCGAAGGACGCCGTTGGCATCACGCGTACGCCGGCGGCTGCCGTCAATGCGTGACCCCCTCGAATCACGCGCCGTCGCCTCAACGTGATGGCGATTATTCGCTCCCATCGGCTCCCAATACATGTCAGTAGCCGAGCAGGCATATACGGCGGTTTCTGACAGCCATCATTCTGATGAATGTTGCGTCGTTCGTTTGTATAACTAGCAGTCGGCGGTAAACTCTCGGAACAAAGCAACATTTCAAGGTCAAGATGTTCTTGGTCAAGTGATGAAAGTGGGCACTTAGGTGTGCGCTACTCCGGCAATGATAAATACACTGTGGGATGTAGGAGGCAGAAGACGGGGAGGAAATTAAAATAAGAGGCGTAAGAATATTTAACACACTCGTGCATACGCGAATGTCGTAAAATACATATCACGGTTATACGACGCGACCTCCCGAAGCAGCTGCGTTTCCAAAGGAGACAGTAATGTGCGGCTAGTCCTCGGTGTGCCCCCCTTCCCGCCGAACTGTGACGGCTCCGTCAAGTGACGCCCTTATCGCCTTTTGAGAATTGCTTTATACGGTCTGCTACTTTTTCCCAACGCTGTACACACAGCTCCTGGTTGTGCTGTGCATGACCAGGTGGCGCGCACGATGCAAGAAATGGGCACGAAAAGAGCGCTACAGGAAATGGTCGCCTTTGCCAGCGCCCAATGCAGTATTGTTATCGGGAGGGAGATCATCTTATTTTTTCATTACTGTTTAGCGTATTGCTAATTCTGATCTATTTTGCAAGCGCTTCCGCCTGTTCATTAGTGAAACTCAAGTGCCAAGATGGCGCTATGCTCCGTATCTTTCTGTTGCCTATAGCCGTCTGTTCCTAGCTACGATTTGGGGACAGTAGAGCTTTTACTAGTCAGACTTTCAACTAGCATTGCCGTAGTTAATACAGGACAAAAAGAAGTATTCAAAAGTTTTCAAAAAACTTCTGGTGAAAGATGTGTGTCAATGTGTGAAAATGCATGCGTTTCAAAGGCGTGCGGGCAATCCGGCATATATTTCTCGTTCTCTGCGTGTTTATTCGTTTAAGTCGTTACCAGACGCAAATATATATACAGCCACCGTCACCTCGGGAAGGTGCAACGCTACACTACGTAATGACCACATGATGAAGGTGTTGTTTTGGTCCACATGGTTCGTAACTCACGTATGGTAACAGCGCTTTCTTTGTCCTTCTCTTGCACTTGCGCTGTTAATCTCTGACAACATAATTATCTGTACAGCTTAGCTTGTGTCATTATTTCAGTTTTCATCATTCGTTTGTTCGTTCATTAATTAGTCGTGAAACGTAAGGCGAGCAACCCAAATCACGTGCGCTATCTTTGCTGGATCGCAGCTCTCTCCGTTGCGCAGTCTACACGGGTTCATATGCGTAAAACTGCGCCCCGTTGACGCGAACGAGTTTACACCGAAGGCTCAACATTCGCCACACCTTGGGTGTTTTGTGAGAGCAACGGGGGTCTGCGAACACATTAATATCGCTCACCGGCGGCCATCGCAGTCGTGGAGCGTATTCAGGAGGATGCATCCGGCGTCGACCGGTTCGACAGTGCATTCCTTTCGCCGTGGTGCGAGCAACGGCCGCAGCGCGAGGGGCTGACGACCTGCTCTTGTCGCCACGCGAGCCGAGATCGAGTGTCGACTGTCAGCGCGAGTCACGGACAATTTCCCACTGCTACGAGGCTGCCTTAGCATTGTGTATGCGAATCGAACCGCACCCGCGATGCCTGCATGTCGCGCCTTCGCGGTACCCGTTCAGCGATGCGGCTCTTTGGAGCCACTGTCATATATGTGAGTCGCCGGCGGTTACAAGCTTCTCAACTGAAAGCGCAGTCGGCGAAGGCCTCGAACGATCGAAGTCGCGACATGGTGCTCCGTGTCGCGTCTTTGCTTTGTCCCGAGCAACAATCATCGCTGATTGTCTCGTGACAATTTGCGCGCCGGAATCGAAGTTGTTCGACCCTCCCTCTTGCTGTGTACCCTGCTTTCGTCGCAGTCTCCGCCCGGCGAGAGCGCGCCCCGCATTGCAATTCGATGAGAGACCGGTGACGCTGGCGCCGCCGGAATAATAGCCGCGGCATGCGCGGCCGGGAAGCGTGAATCACCGACACGCGAGCGACGCATGCAACGCTCGAAAAAAGACGAGCCGGCAACACGACACGAAGCTGTTGTTTGTGTCACCACCACCAGAGAAGGTGCCTCCCGCGGTGCTATTTTAGCGCGCCAAACCGAGAAGAACGCTCGCACTGCAGCTGCCGCCGAACTCAGCGGCTCTAATTGGCCGACGGATAGCGGGACGGGATAAGCTCGCAAGAGAAATTCCTCTGTAAGCGAGCGCTCTGTTGTTTGTGACTTGCTCGCCTAGCTATGTTTCCGTACTTTCTCGTCGCTCGAGATGCAGCAGTTGCGCTCTGTCGCTGTATTTCTGCTACTTCATCCGATCCCATCTTGAACGTCCGTTCGTTACGCTGTGATTAACAAGCCGTGTATGGGAGCAGACTACGTGATGTTCCATTGCGTGTGGTACGGCGCGACAGGAGACGAGCACCGTGTTCTTCGTTCTTAGGTCCTTATGCGGCATTGCGCGCAGTTCGCTCGTTATTAGCCAGGAACTAGTCTGCTGATGCTTGGGAAACAGTTTAAGATTATTGCCGACTTAAGATTGCTCCCATGAACTCTTCGAACACTGCTTCGGTTTAAAATTAAAAAAAAAATAGAAAGAGAAAAGAGAAAGAATTAAGTGCAAGTAAAGTCGCCCAGAGCAGCTATATCGAATATTCCCGTCTTCATATGCTGTGTCAATGTCGCGTTGCCTTGCGACATGTACAAAGTCGTCCGACCGGCAAAACCTTCCTTCTGTCAAAATGGGCACAACTTGAGTATATTGCAATCGGGAGGCTACAAGGTAACGCTCTTAGTCTGCAGATACATTTATTGCGTGGGCTCGTCCGCCTTTCTGCCAGCGCGCTTGCAGACCGGAAATGGCAGCAGTGGTGAGAGTTTCGCTCGGTGCATACGTGATCCGTTGGCTTTCCACTCCCACGTGGTGGCTTCGCACTTGCTTAAAGGAGTGGCGTCGCACGCACGTGTAGGCTTCCGTGCACGCTTCCGTCCACAGCGCACAGTCTCGTTGCCATGGCAACCGACATTAGGAAGCCGATGTCATCTAACAATGCAGCTTATGTCCGGCACTGAATCTTCAGCAGCGCCCGCATCGCTAACATCTTCATTCAAGTAGCCAGTCGGTAGAAACGTGGGATGAATGTCACAAGAGAATAAAGCTATTTTAAAGAGATAGACCGGGATCGAAGCTGAATCCCTCTGTTTCCTTTTATCTCGATTTTAGAAGCGCGTAGTACGATGAGTACCTCTAAGGAAACCTGTGCATCTTGTACAGCTGCTGCCATGTAATGGTCACCTGGGCCCTGTCAAGTCGTTTTCACGGCTTTTAGCCCAAGCGGACCTTCTGGCGCGTTGTCTTGAATGGTAGTTGGTTCGTTGGGTGAAAAGAAAAAGGAGATAAAAGCGGTTTCGTGAACTTAGTTGTTCGTGAGATTGTTGGCGTGTGATTTCCTCGCCTTTTGTGTAGTTGCGTCCGGGATGCCTTCCGCGGAGCCCACGAGCGCCGTATAGTCACCAGCCAGCACCAGGACGGCAGTGCCAGACTTCGTTATGGCATGGAACTGCTGCGACACTTGTATACACAGGGTCGTGCCAGTTTTTGAAACCGAGTGAAATACGAACGGGACGGTGATACCTCTGAAGCGAATATGAACCGAGAAATGTGAAGACACCGAATCAAACACGAATGCAACATGAGCATGAATGAATGCAACTGTAATATGTATTCCGAAAAAAAAAGAAAAAGGATTGGTGCTTGCCGCGTACGTAGCAAACGTTCCGGATATTAAAGGTTACACTGGTTATATTTTTTACTGGTTACTGGTAACATTTGTATTTCTTGTTCACTTATTCGTGAATAATTCGGCAGGGAACCGATTCTTACTTGTTTGAAATCCGCTCGTGGACATTTCATTCGCACTTCACTGCGGCAATTGTAAAAGTATTTAAAGAAATTGGAAATTTCGAATAGCAGCAAATATGATTGAGTCGAATGGCTCGTAGCACGTTCGATTCTCTATTCAAAGTTTGTATGAGTATTCTCACACTGACACTTCCGCAAAACTGCAGCTATAACAATACGCGTCAGATAAAAAGGCCTCGTGTTCTCCAGCATGCATTGCGACATCTCCGCTGCAGTTGCCTTCCGGTAATCTTACTGTGGTAGTTTTTCTTATCAGGCTTCCACTGCATGCTTTGAGGACAAAGAATGAACTCACAAGAAAGAACATGATTCGCGTCGGTACAAATTGTAAAAACTTACCGTTCGCCTGTATTTGATTATTTACGTTGCCACTACACGCCGCCGAACTTCGCGTCTCGCTCTTATATATTTCATTCCTGGGGAAAATGAAAGCCCGGCACAGTCGCATCTCTTTATCTGCTTCTTCAGGTTAAAGTGCTAACATATGCAACAAACTACACTATATGCGACCACATCGTCGGTCCAAAATGCCAATAACCAAGTTTCGGCGTCTGTTTATGTGCTGCGAACAATTTCCACGGATGAGCTGTCGTCCCCCGTGGATTCCGCCATCCTGCTTTTGCAGACCGGAAATGGCGAGAGTATCGCTGGGCGCGCGCGTGATCCGCTGGGATTTCATTCCCACGCCGACGCGAAGGTGGTTTCGCCCTTGCTTCGCACGCACGTGCAGGTTTCCGTGCACAAGTGCCAGGAACACAGTCTTGTTGCCATGGCAACGGAGAGTGGCTTCCACTCGTTCGCGGAGCGAAGCTTGTGGGGGACCGCTATTTGTCTGCATTTTAACGCGACAGCGTTAAGAGGAAGATTTAGCTCGCGCCCAGCTCCGGCGTGACCTATTCAAATACATGCAAAACGCAGAAACGCTTTACTGAGATAACCCCTGGAACGATTTTAATAACATTTGTTGCATGTGAGACAGAAAGTTAAATTCTAGTGACTGTTGCAAGCGGAATTTCGATTTAGGGCCTGAATTTTGTTAAATTTCAAAAATTTCAAAGTTCGAAAAAAAAATACATATTTGCGCAGCTTGCACTAAGTTGTGCAAGGCTGGAGAAAAAGCGGAGCTGGTGATCACCTAGCTTTTTCCAGTTTCGCTCGGCTCGGCTAAGTTTTGCTACGTTCGGCCAAGTTTCGCTAGGCTCCGGATGATACTCCGGATGAGCACGCAATCGCCGCATTCGTTCTCGGCTGGCGGCACGACGAGCTTCCAGCTGAGCGGCTTCTTCTTCGGGAGTCTTCTACTTCTTCGGCTGTCCCATGTTACATTTACTCAGTGCAAAGTCTACGAGAGTTGTGTGTGTCGCCGTCGCGGCGACATGATCTTTATAATCAGTGTGACGTCATGGCCAAGCTTCACAAAGTGTTGTCATGACTAAGCAAAGCAAGCATTGCGGCGCGAAGCAATGGCATGGCTGGGCGAATCTGGGTAAGTGATTGCCAGGCGACCGCATTGACGGAGCGGGTCTGCTGGAACGCGTTGTCGGCATTGCAATGCGGTGGAACGCGGTGTCGGCGTTGCAAGTGACGTCATCGCTGGCGCGGTGGCGGAGGAGCGTTGCCGGAGCTTGGAGAAGCGAGGCGCAGCTGTGGCAGGTGGTTGCTATAGGCAACGCGCAGTGACGTCTTCGCTAGGCGAGTTTTTGCGAACACTACGCGGGGAAACGAATAGCTTAAACAGCTCCGCTGTTAAAATAGAAGCACGAAGTTTTCAAATCAAGAACATATCGCGGTTCAGTAAACGGCATCCATTAGATCATTCAAAGCGGACAAATTCGTTATGTCAGTTTATATATTATACGTGAATTCGTTACGTTGAGTACGAGGGTTCTGCAAAAGCTGTATTTCCATATTACTAATTTTTTTCAGATTCGTGAGTAACATATCAATTTTCATTCGCTTTAGATGTACTATTAGATGAAATTCTCATAATTGTGATATCATTTTTCATTGTTGAGTTACAGAGCTGTAAGCTTGATAGTTTCATTTTCTGAAAATTTTGCCAATTTTTAATAAAAATTGACGGCCAAAATCAAAAATTCTAAACCAACAGTCACTAGATTTAAAGTTTTCTTTTAAATGCAACAAACCTGGTCAAACTTGGTGCAGTGGTGGCTGAGAAAAATGTCGCAGTTTAACCCGAAAGGCGAAGCATCAATTGCGATAGCAAATTAGTAGAGAGCTATACGGAGTAAAGATAGTAGTTTTATCAGCTGTATAAACTTGGGCATGCAGCAGCACCAGCAACGCTGCAGAACTGTTGTCGACGCCGTCGGCGTTTTGACCGCGTTCGCACCGAACGCGCGCGGCGTTGGTGACTGTTTCCGGTGCCAACGACGAGATCAGAACGGGACACTCGTGAGAAGTCTGCGACGGAGCAGTCAGTGTCGGTAGTCTTTACCACCTTCTCGCCTCGCAACGTTTTTATATTGTTGCACAAAAACGGCAATATAAATACGCATTTGTTGCCGAAACTGCACGTCGCCTCCCTTCCCTCCCTCCCGTCCCCCACGGCCTTCCGCCGACGGAAGAAGTCGCGTTTGCTCTATTATATAGGGTGATTGCAAAGGAGGAAAAGACGCTTAATTCTGCAGCCCTTCAGGGAGCATGGCGCAGAACGCGCGTTTGCTCTCCGCCGTGCGTTCGCTCCCCGTGAAAGCGCGCTTTCACTCTCACATACAGCATACGGCGCGCGGCGACGATTTCATCGCCGTTTGACGTCATACGGAACCTCACGGCGACGGTGACGGCAGTAATCCGCTTTGAGTTTCCATATAATTGCTATCGCAATAAAACGAATTCTCCTCTTACATGTATTTAAATAGCACCCGAGCTAAAGCTTCCTCTTAAGGGCTCCGTGTCGCAGAAAATTCCGTGTCGGCGCCGTGGCTGGCGTTGGTGTCCCGTGAGCGAAAATTGCCGTATATCTTCTATACGGAACTAAAGTTCTTCTACCACTTAAGTTGACCTTGTCTTACATTGTTTACAAAGGTATTCCCCATAATTTTGAGAATGACAGCCCGCAAACAAATGTCATGAAACAAAATACCGTCAGCGCATGCCTTTTATCTTAAATTTTGTCACACTGTAATATTAAAAGTGCTAACCAATAACAGAAGATCGGCACACGCAAGAGGCCGCGTTTCTACCAGAAATCTCGCTTTCGTGCATAGCGTTCGCCGCCAGCGTTTCCCGGTAAACATTGCGGTTACATAAGATGCAGCTGCCGGGAAGCGTGAGAAACAGTCAGGGATCCTTGCTATCGCGTATTAAGCTACCTCCACGTTTTTGGAACAACACCTGGTGTCAGACTGTTGACCATAGTAATCCAAATGCTGATTTCGAACAAAAGAAAAATCTTTTAGAAACTTCAGGCTCACGCATTTTTTTTCCCCGTTCCTTTTCATTGTGTGCTATGCTACTCCATATGGCGGCTCATAATTCGCAGAGTGCAGCGTAACGATTGGCGCACTTATCGCTTTTCGAAACCTGTGCGATGCGCCCGCTTTCTCAGCGCAAATATAAGGTGACCGTCGTCTAAAGTTACAGCACTCACGCTTAGGATTTGAATGTGACCACCTTTGAAAATGATGCTGCTTCGACAAACAGAGCTCTCCACCGCGCTGCTTTCCGTCGCACCAGCCGTCTTTGTTGTATACGCTCGCTTGGATAGCAATGGTTGTTGTAATTTTGATGTCGTCATCTCCAAGCTGTTGCCGTCTACTCCTGGGCGGCAACAGGATTTTACGTGGCCACTATCCATCGAAGGTGGACAGTGGCCTAACTTTATTTCTCGTTACTACTCTCATGGTAGATCGAGGGGGCGTTACTGAGAGAGTGTATGTACATATAAGAACGAAATTGTAAACGTTGTTTCCAATTTTTAAAACAATCTTTATTTTTGAAATGTAGAGGATCCATGATGGATCGATTGAAGCGATAGGACACGGTTCCGCAGTCCGACGCCGACTTCGGCGCAAATTTATTAATGCACTGGTTAATACATTTGCGGAATATGAACTTTTGAATCGTGATCATTGCCGCGATATGAAAAATATGCTAGAGCATTCGTTAATATTAATATATATATATATATATATATATATATATATATATATATATTGCGGATCGAGAGCACTTAAGCAAGAAATGCGGCATCGTGGCGACCTCGAAGTTAGCCGACTAAACAGCGTGGCTCAGCCCAAACGTACTGAGTTGAATAGAAGCTAAAGCCAATCCAGGACCGAATTTCCGGGCTTTCGTTGGTAGCAGTGAATAGCGGTCAGCGAGGAAGGGCTTTGTGGTTCGCGCACGGAGTTGCCGGTGAATTGAGAGTGACGGAAACGGCGATGCGATTCTCTGAAATCGCATTACGTTTTAATGGCGCTGATGTTTCAATCAGTTGGAGTTAGCAAGCGACAGAGACACTGTCACACTTCGACGTAGTACGTATTTACGCTGCTCGCGTTCTGCCCGCTGACTGCATTTCGCCGGGGCATGCGATGTTTCCTGTTTCCGAAAGTGGAAGCGAGAAGAAAAAACTCCGCCAGAGAATTTTCGCTCCTCCGTGGAACGTGCTTTCTTAGCGGCGGCCGTGCCGCAATGCGAGAGGGAGCGCTGCGTCGGCTCCGATTCAAGGTGAACCACGGGGTCCGCCGCCGCCCCCTCATGCAGGAAGGGAGGGAGTCGAGACGAACGGTGCTCGTATACGCCCAGATGGTACGAGCGAGGCGTTTTACTCGGCGCGTGCTTTCTCCTGCGTGTAGAGGCGGCATTGTAGCGAGTGTTGTGGCTACGCAGAAGGCCGCACCGTGTCCCGACGTCTGTAAACACAGCTCGGATGAGGCGCAGAGAGAGAGATCGGCGTCAGCAGCGCTATACACGACGTCTCGGCAATTTCACTCGCACTCAGTACGTCGAGTCCTTCTGCCCAACCAGGGCGCGCCTGTCCTGCGGCGATCTCGCAAGAACTGAACGTTGGGCGAGTTTGCACGAATGCGCGATTGGCATGACAGCGCAAGAAAGACAAACACAGAAATAAGACGTCAGGACAAGCAACTTATCCTGTCGTCTTCTATCCTGTCTTTGTCTTTGGTGCGCTGATCATGATTTCGCAGGTATTCTGCGCTCACAAAACTGTTACAACGAGCACGACGCTTTCACATCAGTAAAAGTCGTGGAACAAAATCGCGGTTGTCCTCGATTTGCTATTTGGCTCTGTGGGATACGGAAGCAAAAGATGTGAATGAAAGAGAGAAACAACTTTATTGATGTGAATGAAAGCAGCTGAGAGGAGAAAGGGGCGAGGATGGATAAGCGCGCAATTTTAGAAGGAATTGGAATACCCCATGGCGCGGGAGCAAAAGACAGTGGACAGAGCCAAGGCAACAAAATTGACGCAGAATGAAGGCGCTGCGTCTGTATGTCACTCGCCTAATAGCTACGAGTGGTGCATTGAGGGTCTTGCCTCAATTGGGAAACGTCTGGTGCGCAGCAGCCTCAACGCGTTCACTGTGGAAGTTTTCTTGAACGAGTTTCGAGAATGAGCGGTTGGTTGGCACGAGCTCCCTCTATACCGCCACAGACCGCACCAGCAACCGGTGCCGACGGACAAAGAAGACGCGGACGTTGGCGAATGCGCCGCCCGTGTATACGCGTGCACGGAGGCTGGATACGTGTAGAAACGGAAATGGCGTTCTGCTGCGGGAACAACGGACGGCGTGACAACGGAAGCGACAGTCTCCGTGCTCCCCATTGTCCGCGCAATCTTCTCCGCTTGCGTCGTAACGCCGGGGAGACCGGAAAACAGCATCTTTCTGACGGCGTGCCGTGAGTTGCACTTCCTATTGCCCGAAGCTCACGAAAAGCGCATTATGAAAGCTCTTGTTGTCGACGCTCAACTGTCTTGTTTTTATTGCACCGATCGACCCACGCCTTCGCTACGAAATCGGGCATCGATGGTGCGCATAGTGTGACCGTCCCGTGACTTTCCTCCACAGCTGATACCCGAACCCATCCAGGCCGATAGGTCATGCGCAACCATGAAGTGAAACCACCATCTTACAGCACAGCTCTGCTAATAAAATCATCAAACGTGCGAACGCTGAGCGTCGTCGCCTTCAGTGCCACGGCCATAACATCACTGATTATGCATTCTTCTACTTCATTTACACCATCCAAGGTAGGACGCCGGCCATATCACTGCACCCAGCAGGTGTTGCCGCACTTTCAGTGGAAAAGGCGCAGCACACTGCCAGCGGCGGTAATTCTGCGAAACACTGCGCGACTTGCGCAGTGAGGTTGGCAATCGTTGCTGAATCTTAATCGGAATAAATCTGCTACAAGGGACTGTGTAGTGCGCAGGTTGACAGCCGGTGACGTATACATGAGAGCGACAGGTTGGACACCAGAGCAGAGGAAGTGCACGTGGTGATCATGGAGAATAAGCTGAAATGAGGCACCATATATTTCAGTGCACGCGGAAACTTAGGACAAAAAAAAAAAAAAAAAAAAAAAAAAAAAAAACTTGGTGGGACAAACGTTTTTCCTGTAAATTTTTGTTTGTACATGTTACCGTTGAAACTTGCCCTCTTTACGGTTCCAACTGAAGGGTGAGTTTAGAAAGCCAGCAGGTTTTTGGTGTGGTTGGTGAGCGTGAGTAATTGGACAGCAGCGGGACGTGACTGTCCAGTAGAGGGCGCACTCAACCTAATCATGGTAACTGGTATATGCTGCGCACCATATGTTGCTGTGTCTACTTCTGTGATATTTCTTATGTCTTGTAGATAGTCCTTTGTAGCTGACATTTGATTTTCGTGGCACTCGACATGTCCTACACACTTAAGGTGTTGTAGCCACACTCAGCTCCACAGTTCCTGAGAAATATTTCGGGAACCTCTTGTTGATCTTAATCACCGCAGGTGTCGGGCTTCTCCCGATTGCCAACACCATGCAGGCTGTAGCTGACTACAATCAGTCCCATATTCTGTCCTATGTATCTTACTAGCAAAGTTAATAGACATTCATCTACAACCACAAGTTACACAGAGTACTTTGTTTTACGCCAAGGAGTCTTTGAAGTGCAGCGCCTTCTGGCTATGGGAGTAGATAATTGATACATCCACTCGACGCCGTTTATGTACTTCATGGGATCACATTCACAGATGCCTCACTGTCAACTTCGAATCTGAAGGCTGTATTTCAGCGCTTAGTAAGGACGAGGACAAAGAAGGAGACGTACGGACACACATGCGCTCAAGCGCATGTCACACATGCGCTCCAGCGCATGGACACACAAGCGCATGTGTGTCCGTACGTCTCCTTCTTTGTCCTCGTCCTTACTAAGCGCTGAAATACAGCCTTCATGATGAACCAACAAGCCCATCTTGCCACTCTGGTCGAATCTGAAGTTGTTCTTGGTTTCTCTCTTTTTAATAGCGACAAATATTTGATCTTTTTCCGCAATACTCAGGGCGATGACATTTTCCTTACTTGTCGAAAATGTATGTATTGCTTGTACGAATGTTGCTTTTTGCACTGACTGGGCAAAATAATTTTCTGCGGTCTTGGTAAAAGTGTGAGAATTTCCATAACACCTACATCTTTCGCTCGCGTTGTCATTCCTGGATCTCTCTCTCTCTTTCTCTCTCGTCATTCCCAGGACACGCAGAACGTCCGTACGTGTACTGGCGTGCGGTGTCAGGCTTGGTCAGGCGTCTGATTGAACTGTTTCTTTGATGTTTCGTGCACCGTGCAAGCTTTCGAAAAGATTTCTAGCGTTAGGTCATCCAGCTTCAGCAGATGCATGCGTGCTTCGTCATTGTTGATGCCTAAGATGACTTGGCCGCGTATCATATTGTCTCGCTGATCTTTAAAGTTGCAGTCCTTGGCTTTCTCTTTCAAAACCGCGAGGAAGCTGTCCAAAGGTTCCGCTTGCTAAGGCTTTTTTCTTGAGCCACTGCTGGGTACTCGACTCGCCGAAATATGTAGTGTTGTACATATCTAGACCGCCAGGTTTCGTGATAGTCAGTAGCATTGCAACTACCTGTTCATTTCACTTTATCCTTTGAAACGTCGGGGAGTATAACTTGAACGGCTGTTTGAAGATATCCTGTGATGAAGCACATTCCTTCTGGTGGCTCACAACATGTTGCGATTACTTATCAAAAGACCAAAGTCGCTGACTATTGCCGCAACATTATCAGACTTTGCATACGCTGACGGATATCCATTCTCGAGACAAAAAGCTTGGGTTTCACATCTGGGATTGCGGAAAGGCGGACAGTTTGGTGGATCAGATCATACGGACACGTTCAGATAAAAAAATCACCAGCCCTTCCCCTGTCGAGGAAATGGGGGTAAGCGAAGCTTGCAAACCGTTTGTGTGTCTGGCCTTCGTGATGATTTTCTTTCTTTGTTTCTCTCTCTCTATTTATTCTTTTTCTCGCTCTCCTTCCCTCTCTCTCTCTTTCTTTCTCGTTCTCTCTTTCTTCTTCTTTCTTTCTCCCTCTCTTTCTTTTTTGTCCCTGGTATGTGCCACTGAGCTTGGACCCTTTCTGCACTGTCGCTACGATGGGCCCACTTTTCAGTGTGACACCGCCGCCTCCACCACCACCGCTGACACTTGTGAGCCTATAAAGCTTCGTTTCAAAGCTCCTCCGTCGCCGCATCGCACGCAGAAACACGGACATGCAAGGGCCGGCACCCACTTCCAAGGATTGGATAGCCTGGCATTCTTTACTACATGCCTTAGATGAAGCTTAGGAAAACAGTGAGCGAAAGTTACCGACAGCTTTCGAAAATCACCATGGGTCTCCAATAATACGCTGCCACGCTGAAACGCACATATCACCCGACCTGGCCAACTTGCTCGACCTCCACAACGAAGTCAAAGCGGCGTGACTTTAAAAGGTCTTACGAATGCCGATGGCACTTAATCGGGCACAGTCCTAACACTAGCGCGGCTATACTGCATCTCCAGTTGCGCTGGCACTGCGCACGCTAAATTCTTGTCCATCGCCGGAGACATGGAACCCAGAACTGATCAAGGCAAGAAACAGGAACGTGTCGATCACGTGAAACATATTCCACCGGGCACGACCGTCTGCCTCACAATGTCCTTTGGAAGCAACAACGAAATAAAGATGGAACATGCTGGCATTTAGTTTGAGCATTTCCTCACAGACGACTGCAGTGATGTTGACCATGATGGCCAGTGATGATGATGGCTATGAAAGAAAATCAACTTCGGATTCTAAAAATGCCCCATGACGCAGATTCACGCGTGTACTTGCTTCAGAAAACACACACCAGTAAAATAAGGGCCAAAATACTGAGCGATAACCTGTTGTTCTGTAGCAGAGTTACCGTCAACCGAACTCTGCGTCGCGGGCTGAGAAGCACGTGACGCAGATTCCAGCGCCTGTCTCATTGGCATCCGTCACGTGTGCGTGCATGTGTAACGGATGCGTGCGTGGCGTTAAGCCCATGCAGACCTACGCATCTTACCTACCGAAGATTTTCTACAGTACATCACTGGCAGCAAAGAGCACCACGCCTCAGTGCTGCCAGTATGGCCACTTGACGCAAACTCTGGCAATGCCTTGGTCACGTGTACCAGTACTGACACCAATGTTCAACAGTCTGAGCAATAAACCGCAGATATTGCAGGAATGGTTGACCGACCCCTGACCGGTAAACATAGCTTCGTTATATAGCCAGTCTATAAGCCTCAGCCCTTGACCTCATGGAGGACCACGGAACAAGGCGGCAGAAGGCGACGAGGAGGACAAGGGTGTTATGAAAATACTTTCTGTCGAGTTTCTCTCTAAATATTCGAACTATGAGTGTTGCTCGGGACTTATAGGAAACTGCGGATGCGAGCAGTCGTCAGCTGCTGCTGGCGCTTTGGCGTCCCAGCAGCGAGTCGTACGCCCGATGGCGCGTTCTGCCGGGAAAATAAACAAAAGAATCCGCCATCGATGCGGCATCTGACTGCAGGGCGGATTAAAGCGGCGAACCGTAGCCGGCGCAGCGTCGGCGGTCGCGCCTCGCTGCCGTCAGGGTATGCTGCGCATTTTCCGGACTCGCGGCCGCTTCGAGCTGAGCCCCGTGTAGTTTATACCGCGGTCGCGCGAGCTTGGAAATGCGGCGGATGTGGCGCCATGCCGCGACGATGCCGTCGGCACATGGTATTTACCTGCACGATCTCCACTGTTTGCCCACACGCCTGTTCGCCGCCCTCCGCCGTGTGTGGGTTAGACGTACCAGGTAAACTGCGTAAGGAACCACGACATATTTGGAAGCTGCCGCACCTCGTTACGAGATCCACTGCTTAGTGCAAACGCTTGCTAATTTGAGCGCCCCCTTGGTATAGACGTGAGTTTCCTTCGTTGAGTTACGCTAATCTGCTGTTCCAGCGCCTGTAACATAGTCAGTACGCGCCGAGTTGGCCATGTAGTATAAACGTCTGCAGTATCTCCACTGGTCTGTACCCGGCCTGCTGATTATCGTTCGCAGCCATTGAAATTCCCTAATATTGACTAGCGCACGGCACAGCACTCTCGAGTAATGTTTACTTGTGGGGAAAAGCTATATAATAGTTTTTCTTTTATAATAGCGTTATATAATATATTATAACGATGCACACTTCGCAAACGCGGTGATTGTCCCGTAATCGCGTAGTCACAGACAGAGTCGCGTAGTCTAACAACTACGCTACTCTGTTTTGGGTGGCCTAGCCGGGCACGAAGGAGCCTCGCAGAAACGATGCGTAGTCGTCGGGGTTCGCTTCAAGATCAGATGTTTGTTTCACAGGAGATGTAAGCTTGCAGCAAGGTGCACTTTTACAGAAGTAAAAACACAACCAACAAAACGCAGAGGGTGAGTCCTCCGCGATACATCGGGTTTTGGTTATGTCGGAGGCGCCGGTGGTCGGTCATTGCCCTCTACCAACGGCAACGTGAAACTCCTCCTAAATACAGCGGCATCATGTTGCCGGTGTGGCGCCACCGGTGAGCGGAAGCCCCTTCGTCCACACGTTTGCTCTCTCTACGTGGTCCTGTTTTTACGTGTTCTACCCTCCTGTCTCTGTCGTTGCGCCTATTTAAAAGCAAGAAAAGGAAAGAAAAAAAAAGGCGCATATTCCCACACACTGGGGTAATCGGTGTTATGCGAAGCGTAGTTCAGGTACCAGGCTATCGCGCATTGTTAAGGGTTGCGCAAAGCGATACCAGGTGGACCAACGTGTCTGCGTAAATCGAGTATTTGTGTGTGTGTGACTACAGAAGCCCATCCACGTAGAAGACAATCATATGGCGGCAGAGGCGTTATTTCTTCTGCGGCTAGCTGTTCCACGCGAATTTATACATGCCGATATTTGGTTTCAACAGTAGGGTGGGCTCAACTGACGGGGCGTTAGCGATAGAAACACGGAATATTACGCGATCTGCAACTAAGCATATTAGACGATCGTGCGTACCTATGTCTATGTCATAGGGTGTATGTTAAAACTATGATGACACTTGTACTCCGGCGCAGGAATGAATAACTTTGGCGATCGTGACGATCAACGTCGCCCAGCTTCTACGTAGCGTTAGCTGTTAGGAGGAAAGTGCTGGTGAAAGTGGGTTGGTCTTGGAGATAGCTCAGTCTAACACGGCTGCCTCCAAGTGCAAGCTGTCACGAGGTAACGAGAAGAAATTTCACGGGACGTATTCGTCGAGTGTTTCAAGAAGCTGGCTGGCTATGAAAGCAGAAAAGGTATACGTGTGATGGTGGCCTCATGGTTAGAGCAGCAACAGCTGCAATGCTCGGCGGTATAGGTTCGATTCCACCATCGGGCATACAATATTTTCTTTCTATGAAGGCAAGGCGGGAGAGGAACCTACACGTACCTAGCGCAATGTGCCAAGAATGAAGCAAAGAATGTTTAGAATTAAAAAAAAAAAAATCAACATGCTCGCGGATTAAGCGGGCAGTGCCGCATGCTGTCATTCACAGTGCTGAACAGCATTCTCTAACAACTCTGCCTTCTTTCCCGCAGTGGACACTGTACGGTCTCAGGAAGCGAAGCATCCACTTAATCAGTGAAATGCCTACGACAACTCGCGCGCTTCTTCCGTCTGCATACGTTCGTTGGTAGCTTTATCCAATAAAGACAGTTTGACATACGTTTCAATTTTAGTCTATTTCGTTCGTCATACCAGAGCACACAAATGTTCTGTGACTTGTAGCTTGAACTATAGCTTGCTGTTGTTGCCTTCCTCAACTTCCACTCCCGAATTCCATTGTATGACACGCCTTTCTTTGCGCGCATTCTTCAGCTACACATTGTTTCTTCCGACGCTGTCGAGTTCTGTTGACGGATCGCGTCGTCGCCCTGCTACTGTCACTGGGGCGCGTTGATGGCCATTGCAATAACAGAAGGGCCCTGCTGCCACGTTTGTGGCTCATTGTCGCCAACTCGCCGACGTTCTTGGAAACTGGTGCGACGCGATTTCAAAGGCGCAGAGAAAGCGGACCGATAAACCTTACAACATACCCGCTTCCCTTTAAGTCATGCGGCCACAACCAAAGTGTAAGCGTGTCCGAAGTAATAATTTTTTTAAAAATTAGCAAGCAAGCGATTACACGAAAACGCTTGAATGCTATAGACTCTCGCGCCAGTGCTGTCGATCGCGTGGAAACTAGAATCCATCGGAGCCTCGCGTCTCTACTGAAGACCACTCTCCTCAGACCGAGACGGCTTGCTTCTTCGCGGCTTCATTTAGCGCGCTGTTATCATTCGATGTCGAGCCTTTGTTTTTCTTTGTTTTCTCTTTCTTTTTTTCGTGGAATGTATTACTTCGCAATCATTTTAGCATCCTGGCCCACCGACAAGATTGCGCTACAGCTTTAAAAGACAAGTCGTTCGAGCGGTGCAGCCGAAGCGCTTGGGATTGTGCGTGCTTTTGAAGGACCTCTGGGAGACTGAAACCAGCTCAGAAAAAGTGTGTTCCATCTTATAGCAGATGTCTGACAGAGATGGTATGCACGACGTGTGTGCGACTCGCTTCCATACGGCTGTTGAGAGCTGTGGAATGATCGCGCTGCGTGGCATGAAATCATGAACAGCCTGCCGTCTCTTCCTGGCGTTCGATTCCCAGCAGCGGCGACCGCATCTCAGTGCGCGCCAAATTGAAACACGCCCTCTGTTGGATGCACTCTGAGCTGCACGTTCGAATTGCTCCGGCGCTCGGTACTTCCGCGTCCGTCGTAGCCCCAATGGGGTGAGCAGCGAGAGCGAACACCCGTTTTCAGGCAGCGGTTACTCGTGACGTCTACATTCGAATATGTGTAACCAGCGTCTTTCCCGTCGGACATTTGGTGTCACTACTTTCCGGCGGGGCATCTCTGTTTAGCAACTGCGGAATTTCGAAAGCAGTTTGGGTATCCACATTGCTCGAGGGGATGCAGTCATCCTCAATAGTCGTGGTTCCACAGGAGGGAAGCCAAGGGAAAATTGAGATTTGAATTATTGAACTGAGTAATTAATCATAACTAGGTTTTTAAAAAATAATTGCGCATGGTTTAAAAAAATAATTGTGCACTTACACTTGCCAAAATCGCGATATCATATGAGGTACGGCGCAGCATTAAGTTTGACCACCTGGGGAGGGGCTCTTTAACGTGCACCTAAACCTAATCGTTCTTGCATGTGTCCCCCGATCGAAATCCGGCTGCCGCGGCCAGGGTCGAACCCGCGGTCACGTGCTCAGCAGCGTAACGCCCCGGGCTACCGCGGCGGGTATGGTCCATAATGTGAGATGAACCTCAAATATAGCCCTCAGCTATATAATAAATTATGCTCCACAATAGCTGATTTCTCTAATGCTTTCCTTATAGCTTCGGCTGCCTGTTACTAAACATCGAACCCCCTCGGTATCGTTCACTCTTGTCGCTCTTATTTGTAAACGTGTGCACATTCCAGGGATGATGTCGAGCGCTTATGCACCATCCCACGTTCCGAAAAGTCCTTTAACATCGCATAAAATGCCTTTATTGTCTGTAAAGAAAAGAAGCTGCGCGGGAGAGAAAGTCACGAGAAACCGATTTTTTTTTTTTCGTCTTGATGTCGATTGCACGTCTCATTCGGTGTTCTCTATTTAGTTAGACATTCCTGTTTCGACCAGCTTCCCGACGTTCCATTAAGCACATTAGCGAGTCAGACAACAGCGGCAGCGGAATCCTCCAAAGCACTGTCATGCACATCTCGGTGCATGATAGTTGAGACACCCTGCACATTATATCGCATTGTTGTGAACGCGACAGCAGACGATGAATTCCGAGCTGCGCAATTTATGTGCTAGAAACCTGCGTTGCCAAAATAGACGGCTCTACACATCGCTAGCTAAACATGCCGTTCCGGCTAATGGAGAGCGGCTGGTGCAGTGCGCGCGAAGGCCATTCCTGAAAGGCACTCACTACGTGACCTGCGTCTCTCGTAACGTTCGCAGGAAGCTCTGCGTGCACGTGATGGCTGTTCTCTCTCTCTCTCTCTTTTTAGCGCGATAGCGTTAAGGGCCCCTTTGGCGCTGAGCCGTGCTCCCTCAAGGGCTGCAGAAGATAGCGCCAACCTTTCCCTTTCCCTCAAGAACCACTTACCTACCGTGTCGCAGAAAGTCCGGCGTCGGCGTCTCTGTCGGCGTTAAGCATCGGCGTCTAGCGGAAATAATCATGCCGAACCACATCATCCCGAACCACCCCGACCACACAGGCCCTCCGCGCGGATGCAAGGCGTTAGTGAACAAAAATTGAATTTCTCAAAGTAAAATCCGTCAGAAAAAGTTGTCGCAGTTTCACCTGAAAGGCGAAGCATCAATTGCGATAGCAAATTTGTAGAGAGCTATACGGAGTAATGATAGTAGCTTTATCAGCTGTATAAACTTGGACATGCAGCAGCACCGGCAACACGCAGAACGGTTGTCGACGCCGTCGGCGTTTTGCCCGCGTTCGCACAAAATGCGTGCGGCGTTGGTGACTGTTGCCGGAGCCTCTGATATAAATGGGCACTGATGATAAGTGGTTCTTGAGGGAAAGGGAAAGGTTGGCGCTATCTTCTGCAGCCCTTGAGGGAGCACGGCTCAGCGCCATAAATGGGCACTTGATGCCGCAGCTAAACTTCGCCTCCCCCCCTTTCCGCCACGGCCTTTCGCGCGTCGGAAGAAGGCGCGTTTGTTCTACATATATGGTGATTGTAAAGGAGGAAAGAGACGCCTACTTCTGCAGCCCTTAAGGGAGCATGGCGCAGAACGCGCGTTTTTTCTTCGCCGTGCGTTCACTCCCCGTGAAAGCGCGCGTCCCTCGCGCCCTTTCACTCGCACATACAGCGTTCGGCGTGCGGCGACGATTTCATCTCCTCTGACGTCATACGGAACCTCACGGCAACGGCAACGGCGACGCCGACGGCAGAAATTTGCTTTGGAGTGTCCATATAATTGCTATCGCAATAAAATCGTAAAGTACAACTTAACCACAACGTACAGACGTGATAGCGGCGGATTGTAATTTGAATATACGAGGAAAAATCATGATAAGCAGCCAGGGATCTTTGAATGCTATCGCGTTCCACTCTTAAAGGCGAAGCTTAAGTCTCCTCCAATTCTGATGGTGTTTCGCTGTACTTTGGTTCTAGGCAACATTGAAGGGAGTGTTGAAAACCGATCCTTTCTAAATTTTGGACACGCGCGCGCCTCGGGGCAATAGCAAACAATCAATAAAATAATACAAAAAAGTCCTAGGGCCTTCACATTGTGATATAAGACGGCTTGTATTGCCCCTTGTAAAAATGTCTTCCCAGCAATGCATGTGTGTTTAAAAGTGAAGCCGATTTTAAGGGGATCGGTGTAAGCTTGGTCTTTGTAAGCTGGCTTTAGCACGTTGTGGGTTACAGTGAAGCCTACTCATAAAGAATAATGCGATGCGAATGGGTCCCGATAGCGCTATCGCGTTCCACTCAAAGCCGAAGCTTAAGCGTCATCCGTTTATTTGTTTCCTTTCGTTCGCCTGAGTGCCAGTCTTCTCCGCTATGCACGTTCGCTTTCCTGCTTGTCACTGACGCAAGCTGTCTGTGAACGCGGAAGAACAGCCGGATCCAGCAATGCTTTTCGTTCGTGGTTCGATGGACGAATCGGGCTTCTTAAAGCGAAAGTCTATTTGCGAACTCTCCAGGGACTTGCTGACCGGAGCTGCAGCTGTCTAGCTTAGACAGAGGATAGCACTCGTAACGAATCGGCTTAAGTGTAGCCCACCTGTACTTCCTCTACAGATGTGCTCGTTGGCGGCTTTGTTCTCCACGGAATTACGCAGCGAAAGAAGAAACTGTAATTAAATATCATCGCTGCAGCGAATACACGCCTTGAAGCGCATAATTCCTTTGTTCAAACAAAGCTTCATATGCCATAATAATAAATAAATAACTTTTTTGAACACCGAGGGACGAGAGCCGGGTTTTACACCGACCCCCCTGCCCGCCGCATCATGGGCTCCTTAGAATGCCCGAAGCTGACGGTGAGGATCCGTGCTTTTGATGGCGGAATAAAAGCCTTGTCTTGAAATGATTTTCGCCTTGAGCTCATTGGGTATGTGGGAGCAGTCCCACATCATGTGTTCAAAGTACACACACGCTCACAGTCCGGGCCGTCAGGAGATATATCCGTATACCGACACGCTAGCTGGACAGGAGTAAACCCCTGTCTGTAGCAGTCTGAGCGTAAAGTGTGATGCGAATGGGGTGGAGAAAAGACCCTACGACCCAAGCGATCTCGCGAAGTGACTTCGTTGAATGTAGCTAGAATGTCCCGCGACTCTCGATCAGCCGCATCCCCATCCAGAGGCTTGGCCCCGGGCGTGGCGGAGCGGTCCAACGACCCAGGGCCGTGAAGCCCCGCGCGGAAGACAAGTCTTCGCGCCCGGGCGTGGGCCAATTCATTGGAGTTGGTAATGCCGCCGATCGTGGAGCCCGTATGGGCCGGGAACCAAATAATCTCGTGTGGAGTGACGGTCCTACCTCTGAGAATCCTAGCATGAAGCGGGGAGGCCCTGCCAGAGGCAAAGGCGATAACCGCCCAACGTGAATCAGAATAGGTACGATAATGGAGGGAGTTCAAAAGCCCTAGTGCGATGGATACCTGGTCAGCTATGGCCGGGGAGGCTGCCTCGACAGAGCATGCCTACATTAATGTACCTCGCTCAGAGACCGCAACGGCCACATAACGATTCCTATCCGTGCGCACAGCGTCCGTGAAGGTCGACGATTCAGAGTTTGATTGTACCTGCTCTAAGATTTTCTTGGCTCTAGCCCTACGCCATATTTCCTGGTATTCTCGGGCTCGCTTGGTTTCTCGCCGAATAATGTAGACCGGTCCTGGAGACAGTGCAGTAGTGAAGCGGGCCGACAGTGTCGTGGTGAATTGGGTCGATATTTCCGTGGCCGTTCCCGAAGACCCTGTAATGCGCGGTCGCTTGGTGAGGGTCTCTTGCCTTGGATGGCCCTCTTGCCTGGCATGTATATACGTAATCGCTATGCTGGAAAAGGGTGTACAGATGCTGAACAGTTGCTTGGCATTTAATTACTGCTTCAGGAAAGCTTCGTTTCATATGCAGGGTGCTTTTGTGTGTTTTTTTTTTCTAGGCAATACAGTTGTTCATTTATATAAAAAAGAAGGTTTGACCGTGAGACACCTGCTGTCTTCGCATACGAGTTCTACGGCGAGGCGGAAATATTTTGCCGCTGATTAAGTTGCTCTGATTTTTTTTATATTTTTATTATTAATTCGAGGGTAGTTGTTTATATGGAAAACTTGTACGGCGTCGCAATTTATGGCGGCACCATTTATAGAAATCCAAACATTCGCGCGTAACTCGAGATATTCATCATAGAAATCGAAGGCGAAATCCGGGCTGCACCAAGCGCATCCCGCTGCGCGCCAGACGGCCACGCCCCGTGAAGAAGCGCGGGGCGAAGTTTGAGCGATAGCATGCCGCGGCAAATCCTGAACCGACACACAGAGGCACGTGCTTGTCGGGCAAAGCGTGGCGTATCAGCAGCTGCCGCGACTGGCCGAGACGTTCCGTTTCAACCTTCCTCGCGCTTGTCGTCACGGGGCGTTTCCGTCTGATACGGTAGCGGGTCCGCCTTTCCTGCGCTCCCGCGGCGCTCGGTTTCGATATTGCCTGGATTTACCATTGAAATTCGATGATAAATATCGGCAATGTCGAATGTGTTTGATGCACGAAGGAGTGTGCCCCTCGTCCGCGCACTGCAAGCGCGCATCGCCTGCAGAGGAGCTTGCAAAGCGTGGCTGCCTCTGCTCGTGCGCCTTTCCGCCGTGTCCAGTAGCGAAGGACCCATGGCTGTGGGCGGACGCATACTGCGCGTCATGTGTTCGGGTCGTGGGGCTTATAGGCGGTCGCCTTCCCTCGACGCCGGAGATGCGCTCGCCCGAGCGTCGCCGGTCGTCGACGCCGCGATTGTTCGCATGCGGAACCACGACGGAACTCGTCTTCGTTGCACGCACTTCGTGCTCTGGTGGGTGCCCGCTCTCGCGTCTGCTCTTCTATCGCGAAGACGGCGAGGAGGAAACCTCTCCTCGGGTGCGGAGTGCGGGTACGTGATGGTGGGTACAATAAAATTATGGTTTATAAAAATTCTTTAGTTCTATTCTGAATAACGCAGGTATTACTCACGGATGCACGAACGGTTCACTCTCAACCGAGGAGCACTGCTGGTGATCACGAACGCCCTCATGTAAACGTGTGTTTCGAATAACGAATCGAATAGTGATCACTATTCGTAAATGCGAATATTTTATTGCGATAGCAATTATATGGACACTTCAACCGGAATTCTGCCGTCGGCGTCGCCGTCGTCGTGAGGTTCCCTATAGATAAAATCTTCGCCGCGTGCCGTATGCCCGAGCGGAAGCGTGCGGGGACGCGCGCTATCACGGCGAGCGAACGCACTCAATCTCCCACGCGCAAGCAAGGAAGCGGGAAGCCAGCGCCGGAGAGAGCGGGGGGGGGGGGGGGGGCACTTGTACTCTGCGAACCACCGCGCTCGTCGCTCGCCCGCACCGTCTCTTATCTCCACACGGCTCTGACCTTTGTATGCGCTGTGCATTCGCCGCTCAGTTTCCGTTGAAGCGATAGACCGCACGTACCTTCGCCGTTGCAGCGTATCCGCTTGCTGCCAGAGTTTTGACGGTCGTTGTCTGCAGTCATTCAGTGTGATCTATTCATGTTTGTTTGTGCGCGCTCACACCACGCTTGTTCATTCAGTTAGTAATAGTCGGGCCACATTTTCCAACGCACGCTACACATGCAATGCTGCCCGGGTCGGCAGTGCAGCGCTACAGGTGTGTCCCTTCGCACGCGCTGCCCACGGGAAGCGCTTCTCATCAGCACCACCGTTTCACAGGCGCCTCCTCGTGGTCATCGAGTCTCTCTTCATGTCGGTCTACTTACGCCGCAGCACACCTGCTTACTTAATCAGCTCATGTTTACTACAATTCATATTGCTACCAAAGCCGCTCACCTTACTTCGTATGACATTGCTGGGTTGCTATCGCATTCATTGCTTCGCCCTTAGGGCGAAACTGTGATATTTTTTTAATGCTTTTCGAATATTACTAAACGTCAACTGCGCCCAGATAAACATTATATTGGAGGAAAAACACGGTAAGTTTTTCTCCAATAACGCGGGCATACTATACAGACATAAAGCATGAGAATTTGCGTAGCGGAGCAGGCTACGTCACTTAGGCAGGCTACGTCACTTAGGTAGCCATACTTTATACCCTGTATAGAGGGATCATTCGCGCGCTCTGAAGAGTCCTGTGCATGCGAAGAAACTACTTATTTGCTCCTTTTGCTCCATTGGTGCTTTCAATAAAGAACACATCATCGCGTACTACGTAATGACAAACTTGCTAACCTTAAGAAACCTGGAATGGGAACATCGTTTTATATTAATTTTGGTTACGGCTATTCTATATTTGAAAAGTATTATAATATTATTCGATTCAATTTGCTTCTGGTGCCATTTGATTCGTATTCGATTCGGTCTCAAAGATCACTATTCGCACCCCCCTACGTGCGGGTAAACGACTCGACGAATGCTTGACGCAGTGCGAAAAAACGTGTATACGTCTACGGGTAAAAACATCGACAACATATGAGACCACGGTAAAACATACTAGTCATATTGTTGTTACTAAAGCCGGCCCATGTTAGGCACCATGCAGTTTAGGCAAGTTAGTGCACGAAACTATACCGTGCGTTCCTCTGGTGGTCTTTTGTTCGGTTAGATCTGGATCGAGTTGTCATTTACGATTCATTGACTGCCAGGGACTATATATAGCTGCTGTCCGCAGAATACCGGACCGCCAAGTGGCATCTTCGAGAGCCATGCGATCGAGTGCTTAATCTTGAAACCTCCCTCCGGTCGTGTCAACGCCGTGTATAACTAATATTAGGGCGTATTGGCGATGCGCCTTGCAATACCTTCACGAAGCATACCGTCATTCGTCAGGACAAATTACTGAAGTATCGGAATCGAGCCAATTTAAATTAAATCACTCGTCACTTGTCACGCTGGCCATACTTCCACACAGCGTCATCAAATCATCATTCACAATGGACTACGAGCTGCAGGCAGTGCAGATGCAATGATTCTGACATCTCGAAGGCGCTTTTGCCGCGTGACCTTGCGGGCGCTAGCGTACGATGTCAAAATCCCAGCTCTGCGGGCAGATGCAACGCTTGAATGTAGCATCGCATACCGAGCGCGTGTGTGGCCTTCGCGTTGCGTGCTTCCACTTTGCGCTGTACATAAGAGCGTAATTAATGCCTTCTATCGATGGCGATAGATCGGAGGTTCAACTTGCTCTGCAGCACGGGGGTTCTGAGACGCACCGTGCACTGGATGGGTCCGGATTACATAGTGTTGGCCATCTGGGTTTCTTTGCGTAAACCCAAAGCACGGTACACGGGGGTTTCTGCTTTTCGTACGCATCACAACGCGGCGGCCGCGGCCGGTTACCGAACCCGCGACCTTCTACTGGACGCGATATCCACCGAGCCTCCGTGACGTGTCTCCTTCAGGAATCGCAGCAAAGGATATGCGCAGCACTACGCCTGTCGTCTTGCCTAGTTTTTACCGTACTTTTTTTTCTTCTGTTTTTCTTTGCCACGGACTGAAGCTGCGACAGCACCTGTACCTTCCTGGTGTTCGCGGTGACCCGCGCCACGCCACAAGGGTCGCGGCGAACTTCGGGGGGGTTCGGGGGGTGGGGGGGGGGGGGCACACACACATTAGCCTAGCGTCGCACTCACGCCCGCTTGCGACCTTGCATGCCGTTCATCGCGGGGACACGCCCCCCACGCTCATTTACCACGGCCACCTGTTTCGGGATGGCTGGCTGTGAGGCCATTGTTAGGACAGTTCTAGCCACCGTTACTGAATTGCTTTGCCAGTTTGCAAACTCCGCCGGGATGCAGCGGCAAAACGTGGCCCCTTTCGGTTCCCGCTCGCGAGGTGGCGCTCCCGACGCCGTTGGCCGTCGCGAGGTGGCGCTCCCGACACCCAGCGGGAACCGTAGGTAACGTGCAACTCCCAGAAGCGCTTGGGTTTAAAGTGGAAGGAAACATAAACAGATCAGCCGTAGAGATCAGCAAGAGACGATTAGAGTACTGGTGGAAAAAAAGTAGGGAAAAGATGGATGCGACCTGATCTCTTAAAATCATAGGCAGCGGTACAAGGTAAATTTTTGAAAAAGAAAAATAATGATAGGTATACAAAAATGCAAGATAAAGAACATGTATAGTATACCTGATTAAATCAAGCAGGCTAGGTGACTATTTGTCGCCGCCCCGTTTCAAAGGGGATGCCAATAGATCATCATCATCATCATCATCAGCCTAAAGTCCCTATGTAAGAAAAGTACCGCCATCTACTCTTTCCTCCGCCGCCTCCTCTCCTAAAGCGCTTGCTTTTTTCTTTACTTTTTGCTTGCGAAAGCGAAGTCGACGGTGGCGCACCTAGAAAGTCCACGTTGAAGCTTTCAGGCCGGGCGCGCGCCGCTGCCGCCGCCGGCGACTGCGGCTACGCAGAGGACTTTCGACATGGCTCTGAGGCGGAAAAAAAGAAAATATAAAGAAGTGAAAAGCGCGCGCTATCATCGTCCAATCGAAGATACAGGAGAGAGAGAAGCGGCGTTTATCAAAGGATGGCGGTACTTTTCTTATATAGGGACTTTACGTTGGCCCGGTCGCATCATGGTTACGGAGCCTGCGCGTTGCGTAAACGCAATTTACACAGTTAATTCTGTGTAAGGGGAGTTATTTCCGAGATTGTGAGCAAACGTTATTTAGATTGTGCAACTAGAGTATCGTTTCAACCACTAGAGCGATTCCACCCGCCAGAGATGTGACTGAGATGCCTCAATCTAGCTAGTGGTATGCGGGACTCTTATCCATTCAGCTGTGAAGATTAATCGGGTTCAGTTCTTTTTAATTCAGTTCTATATAAGATTACGTGTTTACGGTGGGTCAGGGAACATAAGTATCTGATACCGCCGAAAATATTGAAACCTAGAACTACTCGCTTTTTCGAGAACACTCAATGCCAGGATACGCGTTTTTTAAAAGCAAGATACCGAAGTACTTCAGTGAAAGCTCGTCGTTTTTAAGGCTATAAAACGCGAAAGACGAGAACAACACAAGTCAAATTGAAAACAATTTATTAGGGCGAAAACCGTAGATGGCTCATGGGCCGAAAAATCCGATGTCCAGTGTTACGGCACCTAAATTCATGGAGCCACCAACAAAGGTCGTGTTTTCGAGTGCCTTAGTTAACTCTACCTTAATTAACATAGAGTTACTCGAACCCACGACCTTTGGTGTAACTTAAGGCAAAGTTAATTAAGACACCGTTAATTAGGATATAGTTATTCATGGCACGCGGACCCACGACCGTTGGTGGGAGTCAAATCCTCAACCATTGGTGACGGTTGGAGCGGTAAGCGTGCGCCAACAGCCGCCTTCATTTCGTTGACTGGCGATAGCGAAGGTCCCGCTGATTGTATAGGCTGATATGCAGAGCCAAGAAAAGCGAGATGCATGAGCAGAGGTGGTCTGGCCTATACTTGGTTGCACATGCTCCCCAGCGGTCGCCGTAACAGGGTGCAAGCGAATGTTTAGAACTTTATACGGCCAATTAAACTACTATCCTTGCTTCGTATAGCTCTCGACTAATTTGCTATTGCAATCGATGCTTCGCCTTTCGGGCGAAACTGAGACTTTTAACACGAAAGTGTTTTATTCCGGGGTCCACCAAGACTTCACTGACGTATTTCCGTGACGGAAATACGTCACACGAACATAGACGAACATAATACAAAGAAATAAACCAGAAGAAAAAGTTCCACAAACATGCAAAATTTGGAAATCGAACCCACGACCTCTCGGTCCGCGACGATAGATCGCCGAGCGTTTAACCCATTGCGCCACAAACGCATTTGCAGAGAGCTACACAGACGCGCCTTATATATCTAACACTCCTCCGTGTACCCGCGCTCTTGCTCGGGGCGGTGCCGCCGCCTACGAGCAGAAAAGAGAAGTACTGCATTATGACACTAACGCGCACCGACAGTGAACGCTTCGGTGGTCTCAGCACTACGACGCCTCGATGCCAGCATTCGAAGGGACGCTGGCATCAAGAAGCACTACCAACGCCACCTAGGTGGCGTTCACCGTACTCAGCACAGCGGAGCGTGGCCTCCGCAATTAGCTCTGAAAATGTTTCTGAAGTTGATCGCGGAGGCTGCAATTACGACGCGCTGTACGCGCTGATTTGACTCGGTGACGATTCAGTTACGTGCTTTGTCTTGCGCGTTGTATTAGTGTGTCAGTTACGTGCTTCGTCTTTCGCGTTGTGCTAGCGTGTGCAGCGTAGTGCAGCTTCCATATGCACGACGGTTGCTCATGGTCATCGACGTTGGTAGTCGTGATGGAGGAGACGTGCCACCAGGCGTCAGCGTGGGTGCATCAACGCCTAAGGGCGCTTTAGCCACAAAACACCAATAGACATTATATATCAATGTGCAATAAACATTACACTACTTCTGTGAAGACACGTTTCACTTTCGTGTTCTATACCGATTCCTATATAAGAGGGATCAACCACATTTTTTTATCATCATTGTCAGAAAAAAAAAAAAAAGGAAGAAACGCTTCTCCCACTCATCTCATACTGGTCCCACTTCCAGCCTCCCGGATTTATTGCGTCGTCCATCAATCACGTCGTCCCTCCTGTGATATTGATGGATTCTTCGTCTGCTTCCCTCCGTCGCCTCCTCCGGCTACATTCTCCGTGTAGATCGCAGCAGTTTCGCTCCATGGGCGCCGCCGTATTGGGTTATGCTGCGCGCGTTTTCTCACTATTGCGTTCCTCCCCGGCTAAATTGGGCATTACAAATCGGGTGTAGCGCCGTGCATTGTTTGCTGGCGTTAAATAATACGCGTGCATGCAACATTCCACGATGACGACGCTTCCTCAGAATGGTCTACCAGTTAGCCCAGTTTCATGCTACTATTCACCTGGCCTTTCTCGTCCCTGTAACTCGCGGACAACTTTCTGCGGCTACGAAGGGAAAGCTACGGAGGCAAATCGCGCACAAGTGAGAGTGCTTCTGAAAAGAGCCCCGCGTTTTAATCCACGTTACTTTAGGCTGGGGAAGAGGAAACGTAAACACCTTATTAGGAACAGTTAAATAAAACAGAACACACCACGCAGTGTAAAAGTTTACTCGTTTTGCCGCTTTTTCCTTCCGCGTCTGCGCAAACGCGAAACCGTCGCACGTGGAAGCTGGTCGATCCAGCGTCTGTTCCGAGGAACCAAAGGCTCTGTCAAACGCTGCCGGACTACTCGGTGCGCTAACACATGTGCAGCAGCCACGCGCCCGTAGCTTTCCCTTCATAGCCACAGAAAGTTGTCCGCGAGTTATATATAGTACTCTTTGGTTGTTTCCTGTGGCCGCGTTGACCGACCGTCGCCTCTGCGCAAAATTCTCGCCCGCGGCGACGTCGCGGTTGTTGCCGACGCAGCGCGCACCTCTTCCCTCAAACCGCATGACATCACTGGCGCAGCTCACGCCGTGGCCTTCGGCCGCGTCCAGTCACCGCCCATTCAGCCTACGTCCTCGTAGTTGGCCCTGGGGATGAGTGCACGTAGCGTGACGCTTTGCCTGCAGCAATGATGTGCCTGTCTTTCTTGTCCACAGAGCTCAGAAGCGCTCGGAATTTTCGTCTCAGTTGCTGGCTTCGTCTGAATGCTGACGACGGACGTGCGCTTGCATAATCACGCCGTTTGAGTCACTACCACGGAGCGGTCACTGTTACGTGTTTCGAAGTACAACTCTGCTTTTGTAGTCAGTGGAATGTTGAGTGGTGTCTTCGCATCTCTGCTGCTCTGCCGTACAGAATGTGAACTTACGGTCAGGGCGATCGGTGTGCTGTTCAAACTCGTCGCTGTCTCAACAATCACGGCCGGTATAATGTGAGAGTTCCTTTCGCTGTATTCTAATAGAATGCTTATCATGTCAAGGCAGGCTTGGCGGATCGCCGCTCGATTCGCTGGCGAAGAGGCAAAAGGAATAACATTGGAATTAAACCGTACACCGGCCCACAAGAGTGGATCACAACCTCCATTCCTCAGCGTGTTTTGCCGTCGTAGCAAGTAGAATCACAAAAAGCGTTCTCTCACTGAAACTTTGATGTATACACTAGCGTAGAAATTAATCAGCGGCCTTGCATTACGACGCCAGTGAAAATGTATACATGCGGAATGATAGTTCGTTCATTTGGGCACCCTCGGAATATATCCGCGAGTACACCATACGTCGTACTTCGAACAACGAAGACCCCAAGCACGCGAGAGATTCCTGCGCGAGGCGGCACGAATGTCGCACGTGTGATTCATGCATCGCGTACGCCACAACACATGGCGGCGGCAGAACCAGCGACCTTTCGGTTTTGCGTTTTACTAAACTGCCCTTCGAGACGCGCGCGCGCGCGGTGAGGAGGAATTGCGCAGGTGAGAGGATCCGCTCCCTCTCTCTCTTGGCAACTGCGGCGAGGACTGGAATGCCCGCCCGGCACAACCAAGCGATCAACGGCGCACCTGTGTGTGTTTCGGTTGCGGCGCGGCTACGCCCGTTGAGAGAGCGGCTCCCGGCGCCATGTTGGTACGTCGGCGGCATCGGTGACGTTCGGCGCGTTTGCGGCCGATTTGAAAGAAGTGTGCGCTTCGACGGTCGGTTGCCGGTGGTCACCATGGGCCGCTCGGAGCTGTCTCTGGGCCGCAAGGCTGCCTACCTGTTCGCGGCCATCAGCCTTCTGCTCGTCTTCATCGCCTTCACGACGCCTTACTGGCTCGCCTCAGACCCGCGCGTGTACAGCGCGCAACTCCTGCAGCTCGGCCTCTGGGAGACATGCTTCCGCAGCTTCGCCGACCCCAGGGACCTGAACATGGAGAAGTACTACGTCGGCTGCCGCTGGATTTTCGCGTACGAGTACAACACGCTGCGCGACTTCATCGAGATCCGTGAGTTGTGTTGACACCGTGCGCCGCTGTGCCGTATCGCGCGTTTCCTCGCCGCGTCTGCCGCGCTTGCCCCGCCTTCTTCAAAGGGGTCACGTGTCGTGTGAATAACCGAAGGCGTTGCTTTCCCGCTAATGGGAAGAACGGAATTCGCCAACTCATCCGTACTGATGTAATAATATCAGTTGACGACATTCTACTGACGCACGTCGATTCCTTTCAGACCGACCGAGCCTACAAGCGCAAGCAAGCAGTACGATGGTCACAACTTTTGTATGCGTACCGTAACCGTTAGCAAAAGGACCGACGAGTAGGGATTGGTTCTTGGTTGATTCTCGACTGATGTTTAGTATAGTTGGAGTTGCTATACGCTCCTGTGGTGGAACGTCGGCGAATGGAAGCCAACATGCGCGATTACACACTTAAATGTACTATTCGTCGTATATCGTTCTGCCGATAGTTTGTGTTTGCCTTGCACTTTCCGACTATAACTACGCTTTGCATGAATAGTTGTACTTTTTCTAAATAAGAATGCGAGCGTAACACATGGAAAGACATCCCATCATTACACCACACCTGTTGCACGTTTGTGCCCGGGAGTTTTCGTCAGCGTAGAAACTTGCAAAAGTCCTGCTAATTCCGTGACCTACTGTGTTGAATAACTGGCAGTGACAGTGGGCAAACGGCTCAGCATGTTGCTTATCAGCATGCTTCGCGCACCATTACCATTGAGTTCTGCTGTAGTTGTCACTAAAGTCAAGTTCTTGAAGCTGCTTTGCGTACTGGTTACATGTAATTGGTTACTAAAAAAGGTAGTTGAATTACTATGAGCTATATCGAGTAAACAGTAATCGATCATTACAAACAAGCAACAAAATTATTTCATTACAAGTAATCCATTACGTGCAAGCCTGCTACTAACACTAGCAAGTGACTTTGGGTGAAAACTGTAATGTAAAGACTGTCAGAATTCAATGCATAGTCGGGACGAGGCTTTGTGGAAAGCTCTATAAAAAAGGTCGGAGATACAATGTTAGTAAAAGCGCAGGTGCAACAAGAAGACAGAAGAGTTTTGTTGCATTGTAGTCATGGACACAAATGCAACTTGTGATAACTCATTAATGATAAATTTGGAGGTCTCTCAGAATAAACGTTCTGTGCTGCCTTCGCAAACCCTTCCTGCAGTTTTGCTGCACTCTTGTTACCATCCAATTATGTGGCCATTAGAGCATATGCAATACTTCAAGTGCTGCGTGCCTCTCCCCAAATCTTGTCATGCCTAACAGAGAGTGCAGACGTTCAAGAACTGAAAATGAGGCAGTGCTGGTGACACCATCCCTGCTGCCACCCTTTCCTTGCTTCATCCTAGCTTTTGAATATGTCCTATAGTTGGTCAGGGCAACTTGATGTGTGGGAAAGTCTGCTTGCAGGATCTTGCATATCCTCTATTGTGCTATATTATTGAACACAATATGGTTAAAGTGGATTTTATGTTAAAAAAAAGCATTTTTGTCGAAGCTGTGCCTCTTTCTTTTCTGTGCAGCATTCTTCGTGGCAGTTCAAGTGTTCTTCACCATTGGCTTCACGTTGCTGCTGCTCGCCTGTGTCCTGCTGCTGGCCATGCACATTTGCCTGCCTTCAGCAAGAACTCTTCAGTTGCTCAAGGTCGTCATTGCCTTGCTTCTGGCATCAGGTAACATTCTTGAGTGGCTAGAATCGTGTCTTTCATTTAGGTCACACACATCGAGTCACATTCTGATTATCACGAAATGCATCTGTGGTGGGGTATAACATTGTTTATCGTGGGTAGCTAAACGAAACCACGCATTTGATTTGTGTTGTACATGGTGAATGCAACATTTCCCATGTGCTCAGTTGCTGCCATGCCCAAGAGGGCCCCAGCAACAATGAAAAACTGAGTGTATTTGTATGACCTTGAAGATTATAGTGACAGCAATGCAATTTTCCACTTTTTAAATAGCAGAATACAAGATACCAGTACTGTGAAGCCATTCAAGTTAAGTGTTGACTCAGATTTGCTTGAAGAGCCAAGCAAATGATGCAAAAATTGATGTGGCATGTGGAATGTTCACTTCCATGCAATATTGATGAGGAAAATTAGCGCAACAAAAAGACAATCCACAGAGGAAGGGAAATGAAAGACAAGCGCTTCCATGCATTGTGTTAAAAACATGCAAGCACTGTTACCAAGCACTGTTTTGGCAAGAACAGTGCCTCCAAGCAAATGATGAGGGGAGGAAATAATGGTGAATGAGATGAAATGGATGGTCACAAAATACAGCCCCTGGACTCTCCCACTACCTCCTGTGTGTGTGTGTTTTTTTTACTGCTGTTCCTGTCAACAAGATCAACATTCCTCACAGCATTACTGAAAAGTTGTAAAGATTGGCTCTGTACCTTTCACTTTGTGAACAGTGAACTAAACCACTGCTGTTAAGATATGTAATGCTGAGAGCTGCCCGTAATGACAAGTGCCAGCTATCAAAAACTTTGTTTGCTGCCGTCCATCAAAACATTTCCCTGCACCATTTAGGCAGGGTTCACACAATGAACCAAGTCACAAATACACATTGTAGCAAAAAGACTGGTACATTAAGTGAAGGGCACAGGGAGTCTGTGCTTGAGAATTTTCACATGATTTAGAAGCAAAGCTGCCTTTTTCAAGACAAAACCAGTCTGCACTCACAGCGAGAGTCATGCCTGTTGCCAACTGAGCTTTATTGACAACGGTTGTTACTAAAATGAATGCATAGCAAAAGTGCTATTTTGCCTAAATAATCGCTGCATTCAAGGCAATAAAGGTGAAAGTGTACATTCTCTGCAGAACTACAGGACTAGACCATGGGTTGCGAGGCACTAGACCCTTAGTACTAGAGGCAGCAATAATGTGGTAGCACCACCATTATGGGTACAAGAACGGCAATTTGCTGATCATTTGGGAGCTAGTAGCTACCAACTGAAATATCACCCACATGCCATTCTACTAGCTACATACTAGGTAGCAGCAGTAGGGGGACTGGGATGAACTCCAAGGCAAGCGCCTAGCATGAACCCCAGGCAGACAAGTGCAGTTGCAAATCAGAATGTCAGCTCTCGAAATCCTGAAGTGGGGTGCAGCCGGCAAAAAATGACTGGCATGGAAAGCAAACGCACTAAGGAGAAAAACTATGGTGATCATGGATGAAGAAGATTTTGGCACAAACTAGATGCTACAAGATGCTTTCAAAGAGAGTTCTCATGGGTGGCATGGCGACCCAGCCACACCACACTAGGCAAAATGCAATAAAAAGAAACTCAATTATAAAGTGTGCAAATATTTGAAACTTTCTAATAACGAAGCAAATAGTCACTATTTTTAAATGCAAATATTTTTTAAATACTTTTTGAATCTTTCAGTAGGTCAACTGGGCCCAAATAAGCGTAAAATTGGACCAAACTATGGTAAATTTTCACCACAGCCGGCATAGTATAGACGTAAAAGATAACTTGTGTAGTGGAGCAGGCTACGTCAATTAGGTACCATACTTTACAGGCTATACAGCGAACATTTGCACACTCTCGAGAGCCCTGTGCATGCGAAGAAACTACTTGTTTACTGCTAAGGCTCCATTTGTGCTTTTAATAAACAGCGCTTCATAACGAACTATGTAATGGCAGAAACTTGCTAACTTGAAAAATAGTAGGATGTGAACATCATTTTATATTAATTGTGATAATGACTATTCATTATTCAAAAACTATTCGATATTCGATTCACTTCTGGCACTATTCGATTCGGTCCCAAAAATCACTATTTGCACACCCATACACAAGGGCATGCGTTCTCGAGAGACAGCAGAGAACACTCATACAAGCTGCACAAGAGCAGGAATAGTGTTCAGCTGCTAATCTTAAATATGCCGTATCTGACGGGGACTTTGTTGACCAGCTCGGGAGACTAGGCCGACAGTTTTGAACAGTGGAAAACTCTTGTGTAATCCATACAGAGTGGTTGCTCATGAATGGATGCACCGACCCTAAACGCAAGCATTTTCTGGCTTTGTGGCCATGCAGGCGCTTCACATCAAACGATAGTTTACGAGTAAAACTGGATATTACCGTGCCTAGCATTGAAGGTTGTGGGGTTTCGGGCGCTTGCAGTGGTTTTGGCGATGCCGTTCCATTGCGTTGCCTTACCGAGAGCTCCATGTCCCTTGCCTCTCTGCCTGGACGGGGTGGCAGCGGGTCATAAAACACTGTCACTCGGCTGTCATCCCGCCCACGGCAAGGTCAACGGGCTTCCCCCATTGGCCGACTTTTTGGCGGGATTCGGGCCCTGCTTGCGTGCGCTCCGGAGAAGCGGGCGCAAGACGGGGCCCGAGGAGACCTCATCCAGGCGTCGGAAGGTGCGTACGTGTTTCTATCTGCCGGCGGCGGCCCCCTTTGTCCGCCGTCGACCGATGATTACTTCGGCTTGTCGGGGTCCCAGCCTCAGCGGGCGCGGGCACTCTTCCGTCGTCTCGATGTCCTGAGACAGCACCTTGCGATCGTGCTCCCGTCTGTTCTTCTGTTTCTTTCTGTTTCCATTTTCTTTGCTGTGGGGTGCGCGATGGCACGCGCTGGCTGAAGGATAGGTGGCCTCCCTCTCTGTTGGGTTCTTTGTTTTCTCCGTCGCGGTGCGCAGTTAGTGGCCATCGACAACCATTTGGCTATGTTTTGTGTTGTGATTAAGCATAGATTCAGATGTGTTGTTTAAACTTATGTTGTATTGAACCCCAGCTTAATAAATGTTGTCTGTTCCTTCTCGAGAGCTTCGCCTAGAGTCTCCCTTGCTGCACGCGCTGGCTTGCCTTCCCCTAGCGGCATGAGACCGGCTGGGCGCGAGCGCGCGCAGCGGCGCATTGGCACACGGAGTGGGCGCGGCGCCCTACATGTACGCATCGCGGCTCGGAGTGCTCGAACCCACGGTGGTCGTTTGGCGCGCGCGCGATATCGGAGCGTGCGCGCCGTGAGCGTAGCGTAGCTGGTGGGGCCACAAAGCTAACCTTGTGACTCATTTCTTTTACAGCGGTATGCAACACGATAGCAGTCATAACGTTTGGCGCCCGTGGTGATGGCCGTGACTGGATGCCAGACCCTGACCACAACTTCCTGTCGTGGTCCTTTGCCCTGGGTGTAATCGGGGCTTTCTGCACCTACGTTGCCGCAGTGCTGTTTGCAGTGGACAGTCGACGCATGGCACGCAAACTGGACGAACAAGAGCACCAGCAACAAGCTTTCGGCATGAATCCAACGCACACCATGGGTGTGCCACCCCAGACCCGTGCCTGAAGTCAGTGCATTCCATGACTTTGCTCGCATAGAATCATGTGAGTGGAAAGAGAACAGAGCCTGGCAAGATGGTGAAGTTGCATTCTTTACCTCTCTACCGACATCCTTTGAGACAGCCAATGAAGACATCTGATCAGTTGTCTCCAAGGCCTCTACCTTGTGCCCCTGTAGCTGAACTAATCCAGGCAATCTCCAACTGGATTCCTCGATTCTTCAGCTCAGTGCAATCCTCTCACCATCTGTGTTATTTCATTTACATAACACAGCAGGCATATGTAGTAGGGGAGTAAGTTGGGCCACATAACTTCATCTTGTCTTGTTCGCAGTAGTTAACGACAGCGCCCAACTTGCACCTTATGAAGGGCTAGGGAGATGTACCACTTTTTGCTACTGGATTGAATAACGGCCTACTCTGAAATATTTCACTCTTAACAAGTCTTTCTAAAACCTAGCCTTTGGTTTAAGCAGCTAAAGATATGCACGTCTATCTCAGGAGCAATAGGATATTCAATCTGTCGTCATTGAAACAATTATGGAATGCTTAAACCATCCAAAATGTGCAACACTGAGTAATGTACAAGTTTAGCGCCACTTGGATAACCTGAGGTGTTGTGTGAAGCTGTTGCGCATGTGAGAACCACAGTAAAACGTAGTCCCATGTAAACTTGCCTCAAGCAAATTTGCAGAATCCACCTTTCAATTAGTATGGACTTTAGCAGTGGAAGAGCAGAGAAATTTGGGGTGCATATTTAGTGTGCTTATTTGTGGCACTTTTTACAGCAAGCTAATAAACTTGGTGGTTCTTCCCTGATGATTGCTATGAATGGAGCATAGTTATCTGCTGTTAATCTCCTAAATTCTGTCAGTTATAGGAACGAGCTGAAGAAGAGTGATGTTTTTGAGACTTGCAAGAGGCCTGCAGAAACCTTTTTAGACACGTTATATGAGACGGAGCTTAATTGTGTCAACATAACCAATGCACCACTGTAACTATAAAATAATAATTAATGTGACATGTTTTCAAGTTGGAAAGCTACAGTGATCATTTAATAACTTGAGGCTAGCATCATTCCAAAAGGGGGCACTCGTCTTCAGGAACAGTGATGCAGGCGAGACTGGATCCTGTTTTGTGATCTGACTTTATGTTAAGGCATCATAAGTCAAAGGCATTTATTGTGTGTCAGACATTTTACACAAATGACCGAACATTGATTTGTCATGTTTGTATGGTATGTCATGGAGACATATACGAAGTATGTCTAAAGGGAACTCATTACATTTTTCCAGGCTGCAATTCTTTCATCTGAGCACTTTTAACAAGCAGTATCGTGCCTCTGTGGCTGGTGTTTACTTGAAACAAACGTTTTTTGTGAAACTAGGGAGCAGTTTGCCACGTTGTGCATCGACTTTCTAGCTTCGAAGTCTAATTGCTTCTGGGAGCAGTAGTGTTCAGGTAGTCGGTTAATGAGTAAAGTCTTCAAAGACAATACAATGCTACAAGTTCTCAGGCAATCTTCATACTTCTGCCTGTAAAGAAATGGCAATGGTCTAGTAATGCAGCACATGAAATAAATTCGTTTAGTTGTTTGTGCGTTGCTTAACCTACATCTACAACAATGTTCCATGTGAATGAATATTGCAATCTGACATGATACACAGAAAATAGAAGCAGACATGTGACTAGTTGGCCATATTTTTTTGTGTCATGTGATCAGAAATGCTTTCAAAATAGCATCCTCATGAAGCTGTGCGAGTTTAACACTGCTTTGCTGTTGAGTAGTCTAAGAGTCTGTAAAAATGCTTAATATGCAGTTGTAATCGGCATGCACAACTGAATTTTCTGGCCAGCATTCCATCCATCAAAGTATAATGACATGCAGATTTGATTTATTACAGAAGGATGCCTTCATGTTTACTGGCAGAAAAGGTAGTGCCCTTCACTACTTGGCTAGCATCCCTACATTCCATTCTTTACATTCCAACTACAAGCTGTTTCAGTGGACATAACTTGTTCTCTGTTCTTCAGTATAGCTAAAAGTCTTGCACTTTGAACCTTGTAGACTAGATTCCGGTATGACGTTTCATTCTTGATGTGAATCTCTAAGTAGTGTGCCATCTGATGCCTTGTCAAGATGCCCTCACACACTTTTGCTGCATTTTTAATTTGTATTTCATCTTACTGGAATGAATTATGTGATTTTATTATATGAATCTCAGCCTGATTGTTCCACCCTTGTTCGTTGTGACTGGTATTTAATGTTCATGTCATTCCACCTTTGCCTTTTCAAAAAACTTAGTGCTTGTGTGTTGCCTGTGTTTTCCTGAAGCTTTTAGAATATACCTACTTTGAGAAGTAAAACGTAGTAGGTGACTTCTTTTTATTGAGAAGGGTAGATTTTTTATTGTTTCACAGAAAAAAATATTGATCAAACAATTTCCACAGGAGTTGTGCCTCACTCTCCCATCCGTCCATTGAACTTTGTATGCCTGCGTGTAATCGGAGGCGCTATTTTTTAAGGTGTTCAGAGTGTGTGTGCCAATGTGCTTTTTATATAGAGGGTTCTGGCTGGTGCCATGATGCTGGAGCTTTTTGTAGGAAAAATATTTACACAAGTCGTGCACCATTCTTGCACAGTGTTTTGTATTATCCCTGCTGTTTTGTTTCTGAGGGAACCATTTGTAAATAAAAGAAATATTGCGCCGCTTGTTGTTTTTCTGTTGCAGCCATCTCATATATGTGAAATGCAAGCAGGAGTTAAGCATTGCTCAAAGCAAGAAAGGATGCCTTCACGTCTGCACTGGGTTGTGTCTTGAGATTGCACTTGTCATAACTTGTATGGCTGTGGTGCTAGTCTCAAATCATTGCGCTGGCACGTGATGGATTTCCCCCCCCCCCCCCCTGTTTCTGCAGAATAAAGATGTGATGACCAGCAGAGGTTCTCATCATTTTTAAGCAGGTATAATGAGAAAAGTAAATCATGCCTATTATGCAGTTCGTACTCAAAGGCTCTGGGTAGTTCAAATGTTGCAAGAACTGAATCACTGCACTTTTATTTACAAGCTCCTGAGTTGACTGGATGTCCATTTGTAAACCTGCATGTACCAAATAATGTAAATAGTTTTTATAACAGATGGACTCAACACAAACTTTATATTTCAGATTGTTTAGAAAATATATATATTCGGTATTCAAATGTTGTATTTCTAGAATATTCGTAATTCATATGGAAGTTTTGCTATTCAAACACCCCTAGTTCCTAATCTGAAAAAGAAGCCAACTTGAAAACAGAAAAAAAAAACGCTGCCTGCAAAAGCATATTTATTGCTGCAAAAATCCTGCTAAAGCTAGTGGGAATACCGATCGGTCGACATCACTTCAATGCAACTAGGGATAACATATAATTCACGGACCCACAGGGATAACATGGACAGCCCACTATATATAATTTAAGGACCCACTTAGACCAGAGAAGACAGAATCACAAGACCATAGACATGACCAACAGTGGTTGGAAAGGGACGTATGTCGCTGAAGTTGCTGTGATGTGGACACGTCCTTTTATTGAAACGATTGCCTAGGCCAGAGAGGTGATATATTGGCGGAACCGATTGTGGGGCTTGATTTCAAAATGAAGAGCTTTCTCTTGCTCATTTTCCTCGGCGGCGATTGATGGTGAGACTTCCACCATCAATGCAAAGGGCGTGTGCTCTCGTGCAACCGAACACCAACTAGTACAACTTCGTTAATTAAAAAAATCGGATCATTCGGACTTGTCCTCTGGTTCTGGCAGGCGTATGCATTATTTAACGAAATCAAACAGCTGGTATGCCTTACAAGGCTAGATATGCCTACAACATACTCCTCCTGTTTTGGGACACCCATTTGAAAAATCCAGCAGGTCCAATTAGTTGTTGCAACAAAAGTGGACCCAACTGGTCTCTCAGTCGGACTCGTTGGGACCAACTTGAACGACAAAGGAAAGGGGGGAGAAAACTAGTGTAGCTTGCACTTGATGCGCAATGCTAAAGAGACAGCGGAGCTGATGGACACCTAGCTAGTCCTGGCTTTTGGGCTAGGCTAAGCACTACCACGTTATCCCCAGCATTTTCCGGAATTTATTGATGGATTGGCTATCGCAAGGTATTGGCCACGTATTTGGGCTAGGCTAAGCACTACCAAGTCACGCCTAGCATTTCCTGGAATTTAAGAATGATTTGTTGATTATTGATTGGCTATCGCAAGGTATTGGCAATGTATTTGGGCTAGGCTTAAAGGGACACTAAAGGCAAATACTAAGTCAAGGTTAAGGGATGGATTAGTGCTCGAGTATCTCTAAGGCATGAATATTATCGTGTAGAGAGCCTTAGTAATAGAGAAATTGATGTAAGTGCAGGGACACGACTAGAGACTCCCCCGGGACATTCAAGCGATGACAGAGGCACTCATTTAAATTATGTCACTAGTATTCAACCACTTGTTATAAAAAACGTCATTGTATTGTATTATAAGACGAAAGAAAATGCTACTTGACCAGTTCTATTTGACTTTTAGAAAAAACATTGATTTTATGCCGTTGACAACCAACTGTTACTAGATTACCTCTCAAGTACACTGTGACTAGTTCACAGGGGTATGCGCCATAGCACTTTGACTTTTTCTGCACTACAGCCAGGATCGGCCCACATTTTCTGTTCCCGAATCACGGACTAACGGCCGGCTTAAACAGCACCGCTGTTAAAAACTTAGACGGGCCCTAACTTTGATTTGACAGGAATATAGCTGAAACTCCTTTTTAAAAGCTTATTCATGCATGAACGAACTATGGCAGTTCTCTTCAATCACATACCCACAATTCACCACTTCACTATGAGAGATACATGTCAGGGGCTATATATGTAAGTAAGATTTAGTTGACGCAAGTGGTGCCAGTGAGGAATTGATAAGGTTTCCTGAGAAATCTTAAAGGGACACTAAAGGCAAATATTAAGTCAACGTGGAATGTTAAAATACGATCACAGAAACCTCGACACGGTTGTTTCGCGGCAAAAAGAGACTTATTTTATGAGAAAATTGGGTCTGAAGTGTCCGCATACCTCTAGCGCCATTCAAATCACCCGCCCGAGCGAGGGGTGGTGACGTCATGGTCTCATAGTGACGTTTTGTCGCCGGTGAGTAAAACGCCTATTCACGACCATCCATAACCTAACAAGAAACATGAACAAGGTGACTCATTGAGTTCACCGAAAAGAACAAAAACGCCGAGTACGAACCTCGTATAAGGGATGAAAATCCACTTACTTTCTTAACAAAACACTGTTTTATGCACTGAAGCACAAAAGTAACTGGAACGCCGGTGCCCTTTAACACTACAAAGTCATCCCTGCAAAGTTCAGGAATTAATATCTCGAAACTGGTGTCATCCTGAGAATTCGTTCCAAGTGGATCTGCCTTGCGAACTCCATGGCTAGAATTTGTAAATTGCAATACGGACCATAGGGTAATTAATTAACGTAATTAGGGATTTTTTGTTAATTAGTCGTTTATGCATTTCAATTTCTTGTGCAAGTAATGTCCGCCTCTTCGAGTAGACCGCTCATGAACAAGAATTGTGCTACCTGCCACAGGCAGCCTTTAAACATTTGTGAAAGTGTTCGCTGAAACACCGGTATTGTTCTCTCAAGGCAGTGGCGTAAATTCTGCTCCATTCGCAAAACACAATTATAACGTACTGTCCGGAGCGCTTGAATACAGAATTTATTGCAAGAACCGCAATTAACCAGCACACTTCTTACTTTGCCTGGCCCTACACACACGATCTTCCTCTTTTTCCCACCAACTGTACGCTTGGTATAGTAATTTATTGTTTACTTTAAACAATAGGAAGAGAAGGAAAGTAAGGGAAATAACATGCCGGAAAGCGATGTAACTGTCTAGCGACATCTGACACATGAACGACGGTCAGAAGTGTAAGTGGGGTAGAGGGGAAAGTACAGGGCCAGAGTATAGGAAGAGAGGACGGAATAGGACGAAGGAAACTATTTACATATTCTACAATGTGGTAAAAATAATAAATACCATAAAAGCAACAATGTGAACATGAAAAACCATAGTTTGGCTATGCTGTTACTTCGGCGAAAGTGCTTGTTAACTAGGCAAGCTTGATGTGGCATTCACTGGAATACCGGAAAAACAACTCAGGCTTCAGTAATTATTTGCCACGCTTAAAATATCACTACATACTACACTGACTATGCTTCCCATCGCCACAAAATATAAACTTAGTACCGAGTACAGGACGATCGGGACATTGAGTACAGAAAGCAAGGAGAGGAAAAACAAAGCGAGCATCCGGTTTGCTACCCTACACTGGGCGTAAGAGAAAGGGCAATAAAAAGAGGGAGAGAGGGAGCACTGAGGGCATGTGGGATAATGAACAGGGACACTATAGACGGTTTCAGTGTTTACAAACAAACCTCGCTTGCCGCTGATTGGTTGCCCCATCGGAACTTCCGGCAGGAGAGCTAGAAGTACTTCCGGCTATGTTGTTTGCAGGGCATACGCGACGTGAGGCCAGCGTGTCGATGTTTGCACTGCTTGGTGGAATCTGTGATGAGCTGATTCTACATCGTGAATATGGTCGAGATGACGAGCGACTACTTTAAGGCGCTTAGCACAGAAGCAAAAGATCGGTATCGCCAAAAGCTGATGTTTAGAGGCAGAGAGCTGCCCGATCCGCTGGACGATGATGTCGTGCGATTTTCGTTTTCGCCGGGCTCCAAACACCTTCCCTCAGTTACAACCCCGGAGAAACAAGCGGAGCATCTTAGTGAGGACATGCAATGAACGCAGACTGTTGTCTTCAAGACAGGTAATGGGACTGCCGAAAACTAGAAAAACTTTAATGGCACTTTTTTCTTCTTTCTGGGGTTTTACGTGCCAAAACCAGTTCTGATTATGAGGCTCGCCGTAGTGGAAGGGTTCTGGATTAATTTTGACCACCTGGGGTTCTTTTCGTTTCAGGGTCCCTTAAGGGACCCTGAAACGATTTTGACGATTGTGTACAAACGTACTGAGTCGTTAGAGTAGGTCCTTCTGATCATTAATTGATGCATCTAAGCGCTCCACGTAAAGCGTGTAATTTATTATAAGGTTTTAAAATGTACATCGCTACCGATTGCAGCACGCCAAGCGGCTGATTTGTTTGCCCAGATGACGTGATTTGCCCAGAATACGTCACTGGGGCAGCTATCCGATTGGCTGCCCAGGGCGCGTCATCGATAATTTTTCCAACATTATGTTGAAGAAATGTTGTTCGTAATAGTTTAGATGTTAGTTAATTTGTTCCTATAAAAAGAAAGTAACAGAGAGAATGTACAAGGACATGCATCACTACACAAAAAGCACTTCCGGCCCACAGCAAGTGTCGTCTGCTTGTGTTACAACGTGCTCCGTGTTGACGAGAGCTGCGCGGTAAGTGTTGGTCTCGTTCTCTCTTTACGCAAGCACCATGGTTCGCCCTTGCGTTGTGGGCTGCAAACGTAGCGATCGGCGACATGTCACGCTGCGACATCGTGCTCCGCTGCAAGGCAGCAGACGAGTGGAGTCGCTGCAGCGCATCGGACTGACGGACTCAAGCGTAACCTCAAGCATGCCCATCCCACCTAAAAAAGCTAGCTTACATAACACTCATCCGCCAATATTGAATATGCTTCTGCAATATGGGATCCTGATCAAACATATATCATCAACAACATTGAATCCTTGCAAAACCAGTGCTGCTCGCTTCATCTACTCCGATTACTCCCGCTTCACGAGTGTCACAGCATTATAGCAACGAGCCGAGTTGGAACCACTATCACGTCGACGTCACTTTGCTCGGCTAACCCTATTTCATAAACTGTACTATCATCGCACGCTTCATAATGACTTCTTTTCTTCACCTCACGTTGTCTTCCCGCGCCGTGACCATGATAACAAAGTAGCACGCATAACTTGCCGCTCATCTCTTTACGCTAAATCATTTATACCACGCACAATCATTGAATGGAATAACCTAGCGTCATACATAGCGACTGAATCTAATTTATCATCTTTTCAGGCTTTCTTACGAGAAAAGTTTACTTAGACTGATAGCAATACCTGTTTTCGTTATGTACGCAGCAATACATTTAGCATCAGTGTGAATATAATGCTGCATCAACCATGGACTGTTACTATGTTTATATGTTTTCTAATCACAAAATGTCAACGCTTTCAAATTTGTGTTATACATAATGTTCCTGCTATAATGATGTATTAATACCAGCTTTTATATATGTTCCACAGTTGTATTTCTTTTTTTCCGCTTCTTTTTCTAATGTACCCGCCCCCCTATGTAATACCCTCGTAAGAGCTAGGTCCCTTAGGGTTTTTTTTTTTTTGAATAAATAAATATTCAAACGGCGCCACCATCTACGCGTTTGCGGCCGTCACTTCACGTCGAAGGATTGCCACAATAGAATTTAGCTTGTCCGGTATTCAGGTGAACGCAAGCGTAAGTGTACTGGCCGTTTTACCACATTTTAGGTGATGAACGGAGGGGCAAACGTGAACTGCTTGCACGGTGCAGCCACCTGGCGGCACAAAGCACAACACACAGCTAATATAGCAGTAACCAAGTTTTGTAGCGTTAGCTACACTGGCCTAGCCAAGCCCGTTTCGCGCGGCACATCAAGAGCCGTGCTGCGCATGCGCAAGGATCAGTGATGTCACACGGCTTGCGCACCGGAGCCAGCACCTCTCGCGCACTCCGCCGCCGCCGCGCGCGACTCACCGCCGCCGGTCTGCGCATTCCAGAGGAGTGACGTCGTAGCCGTGGTAGACGCACTGGCGCCGGCGCGCGCACAGCTGGCGCTCCGGGCTTTTGCACGGCGTTTGCGCTGGGCGTTTGATGGTTTGCGCTGGGCGTTTGCCAGTGTGGTATAGCCATGGAGAAGGAGAGCGAAATTGCTGCTCAGCGGCGCAGTAGGGCGGAGCTTAACTCATCGGATCCCGAAGCAGTTACCTGGCAATTAGCGGTTGAGCGTAGGAGGAACGAACAGAAGAAGGCTAAACGTGCTGCGCAGACACCGGAGCAAAGCGGCGTCGCCAGGAGGCTCAGCAACGTGCGCGGCCATCTCACCAGTAGCAACAACAAGACGCCGTCGATGACGTCAAGGCTCGCCGATTGACTGACTATACGGTGAAACTTAGCGAAAGCGCCAGTGTGACTCGGACCTTCGAGACGGACTTCGTAAACAATTCGTTTGAATATGTGTGCGACGTGTGTGAAAGACTGTGGCACATGAAAGGCTTGACGTCGGTAAGTATTGCCATGCTTGAAACGTTGAGTTTAGCGGCGCCGCCTGAATGGGGTGAAACCGTGGCGCTGGTTTGTACAACGTGCAAGAACTTTCTCGTTGAGCACAAGATTCCACTCTTTAGCGTTACCAATGAGTATCTTTACCCGCCCATGCCACCAGGTCTACCGGTTCTGAACGATGTGGCCGACTTAGCTCACGCTACGTGTATCCTGGCATAGCCGAGCTAAGCCACTGCTATTTTTTTTTTCTACTTTGCTGGTGGCTGAAATTTTTGGCAGGAGCGTAATCTTGAACACGTCTTTTTATATGTTTCAAATGTTTTACACTTGGTTACAGGGATATTAGATCTGTATTTGGCTGTTTAAGCTCTGCGCCACCAGCTGGCTGGACCATGCATGCCGATCAGGCCGCTCACGTACGTCTACGAAGCTCCTTCATCACAGCGGTATGGAGCGGCTTTAGTTTACGTCTCAGGCTATCCGTCAAAACACCCAGCCCGCCTGTTGTTACTGGAATACCGGACACGCTCGGCGCTGCGACAGAACGCTCACAACGCACGCTGCTTGATCGCTCTCGCAGGGGTTCGACGGCCGGGTGACTAGCGGAGAGGTTGGAGAATCTTCGCGCGCTGGCTCCAAAACAACCGGAAGTAGACGACAACGTACGTCACAACATGACGTAGAGCCAGCGAAGGCGGAGCTTAGCCCCGATCACTCGGCGAACGAGTTGAGGAGGAAATGCATGGCTAGAAAGGAGGGCAACTTGTAATCGTCCGTAGCTCTCTTAATGTGAGACGCTTCTCTTAAATTGTGACGCGAATGTTTTACTGTAGCTGTATCCTACACGTCTACAAAATTTGTCCGAACCGTTTCAGGGACCCTTTAAACCGATGTACTCCATGGTACTGCACTAGTGCACGAATTGCATTTTGTGCCAGTGACGGGTGTAGCCGCGGTCCGGGTATCTTTGGCTCAGAAACGGTCTCGAGCGCAGTCGGTTTAAAGTTGTCCGGTAGAGAGATGCGTTGTACGTCGTAGCAAGTACAGATGCACAATAGGTGCTCGATAGTTTCCTCGCACCTACAGGAGTTGCACATCGGGCTCTCGGCCATTCCCATACTATGTATAAGCTTTCGCGAGCGCCACTCCCAGCCTCAAGCGGCACAGCAAGGCTGTTTCGCCGCGCGAAAGACTAGATGGCAGTTGTATCCGTAGCAAGGGGTCCAGCTTATGCAATCGACAATGAAGGAACTCGAACTCCAGAAAGCTTGTGACTTTTTGCGTGGAAGCAGATGAAGTTCCCTGGCAGCGTCCGTCCTCGACAAAGGTATATGACGCGTCTGGGTGTCTTCGTGGGCATACCGGGAGACGGGGACATTGAGTAACATTGCTAATAAAGATCGTATGGAATCTCCAAACACTACGGTAACATATATTTTGCCAAAACTGCATATGATGCACAGATATTTAACTTCCTGTATACTGTTTTGCTATAGTGCATGGCTGCCCCACTTTTGCTAAGTTTGATCCCGGTAGTATCTGTAATTATGCCAGCAGTGGGCCTAATTTTGAGCCCCACGTAAAGCATACCTTTTTATAACGTTCCGCAGTACTTGAATTCGGAAGTTAATGCAAAGGCCGCAATAAACGCAGACATACTGAACTTTGCCTACACATTACCCATAACGTTCCCCGTATTTTTACCAAATATAAACAGATGGCGCGTTTAATTCATCGAGGACACGGGGGAAACCAACTGCGATCTAACCTCGTATAAAGCACGAAAGTACCAATAAAACGAAGGTTCAGTAATTATTTGCAATGCTAAGTAAGCCAGTAACGTTAAAGTTTTGCCACACATTACGCTTAAAATACCCCCTCCTCCTTCATTTTTACCGAATTTGAACTCGATCGGTGTCATATATAGTTCTCTTAGGACTCTGGGAAACATTGTGAATAACGGCACTATGCCACTCTGGAAATCTTACGCAAGTTATCTTCTACAAAGACTGTAATTAACGTACGCAGATTGTATTTAACCTATTGTATTTGTTGTACGTAACTCACAACGAGATTCCTACTTCAACGAAATGTAATTAAAATAATCAACGTGTCTGGCATAGTTCACCGAAAATACCGGGAAAACGAACTACACACCTCGTACACCGCATGACAATTGTGAGAGAATATGTGTTCAGTAATTATTTTCAAGGTACATAATTATGCTACGCTCTTCAAACAACGCACATAGCATGGCCCTTGTTTTCTCCAAGTATGAACTTGCTGCCGTCATTGGTCCTTCCAAGAAAGCGGGAACCTTTGTAAGCGTTTCATATACACCGCTTTTAAGCCGGCCGAAAACGAAGTTTTAGCTATTCTTATTCACTGCCTAAATAACCCAGAGGCTCCAAAATTTATCCGCATATCACCCCGAAATATCCCACATTTTCTCAAGATATAAACTTCGTAAGTGAGCATCTTTTTTTCAAGAAGATTCTGAGAACAGGCATACATAACGTTTTTGTAAGTTATATATATATATAGTCGCATAGCTTTGCTGTAAAAACGTGACAGCGTCTAAGTTTCAGGTCGTTGAAATAAAGGAATCTGCATGGGCGCTTCGTTAGAGCTTGGTTGCAGGCTGTACAGAACATAACAGAACAGAACAAATTTAAACAACGTTTGGAAGGGCAACACCTGTCACCCAGACCTGGGACGCGTTGCGAGATCTCAAGTTATTGCTGCCTCAGTGGTCCTTCAACCTCAAAGCACGAGATGAACGTAGGCGCAAGGCAGCTTCCCGTGCAACGAAATGAAATTAAATCTGCTTTCAATGAATTGGACACTGTGGGCAATCGAAAACAAATCACAATACGCCTGCGCGCGCACGCATCGGGTCGTAGTGTATCAAATTTCTTGTGTAATATTAAAGACATCACAGATACATCGGTCCGCGTCACGTGAGGGCAGGAAAACTATCTTTTGCTCGTATCAATTCCAGGTTGAAACCTTGAAAAACGTGTGGGAGGCAAGGCGGGGCCTGCTCAGGAGATGGAAGCGGCAGAAAAGAAATCGCTAACTCAGGCTCCGCATCGCCGCCGTCACGAGGCAAGCGGAGGAGTACGCCGAGGACCTGGCCACACAAAACCGGAACTTGGTGTGCGACCGGCTCCAGGGCACCTTGAGCAATCGCCGGACGTGGGCGATCCTAAAGATGCTGCTATACTCGCGGACAACTTTCTGTGGCAATTAAGGGAAAGCTACGGCCGCGTGGCTGCTGCACATGTGTTACCGCGCCAAGTAGTCCGGCAGCGTCTGACAGTGCTTTTGGTTGCTCGGAACAGACGCTGAATCGACGCAGCTTCCACGTGCGACGGTTTCGCGCTTGCCGAGACGCAGAAGGGGAAAACTGCAAAATAAGCAATCTTTTACACTCAGTGGTGTGTTCTGTATTATTTAACTGTTTCTAATAAGGTGTTTATGTTTTCTCTTCTCCAGTCTATACTAACGTAAATTTGAACACGGGACTCTTTTCAGAAGCGCTCTCACTTGTGAGCGCTTTGTCTCCGTAGCTTTCCCTTCATTGCCACAGAAAGTTGTCCGCGAGTATAGCCAAAACGGAATCGTAGGCCGTCACGGGACAACACATCCAGCGGTTGATTCACAACTTCCAGGGGACGGAGCAAGACGTCCTGGAAGCCGTCACCGAAAAATACCTGGGCACTCAACAACAACAGCCCCCGGTCACTCTTCCAGAGCACACGGGTCAACCCAACCCGGAGCTGCACCACCCTTTCACCGAGGTGGAAATCCTAGCCGCGCTGGGGAAATTGACTAGGAACACGACGCCCAGGAGAGACAGACTAAATAATAAGATGATCCGTAACCTGGACGCCGAGGCCACGAAACAACTCCCAAAGTACGTAAAGGAATGCTGAGAAAGCGGCAAGATTCCTGCCGCGTGTAAACATGTGGACGTGACCATGATTCTGCAGCCTAACAAACAACCAATCTACAAAACCTGCACCCGATCTCCCTCACGTCGTGCGCAGGCAGGCTATTCGAACACATAGTTAACAACCGACTTTCCCCGTATCAGAAGGAAGAGGGATTCATGACAAGCACCATGTACGGCTTTCGACCCTATCTGTCGACACAGGACGTTCTCCTACAACTAAAGGAATGCGTGATAAACAACCTGAGCATGAAATAAAAGAGCGCGATCCTGGCCCTGGATGTCAAGAGAGCGTTCGACAACGTCTCCCACTGTGTTGTCCTCTACAGCCTGGACAAGACAGACTGCGGCCAGAAAACTTACAACTATGTCCAGGACTTCCTGACGGACGGGACGGCCACGGTGGGACTGGCCCGTGATAACGGCAAGCTCAGAGTCCCCCAGAAAGGTACCCATCAGGGCTCCGTAATCTCCGCGCTGTTATTCAACCTTGCGATGAGGGGCTTGCCGCTGCTCCGAGGGAAATCAAGGGCATCGTGCATGCGTTATACGCGGACGATATAACCATCTGGGCCAAGCCGGGCCTTTCCCCGAGAGAGCAGCAAGACGCGCTGCAGAAGGCGGTCGATAAGACCGAGGGCTACCTGCGTGAGTGCGACGTCGCGTGCGCCCCGGAGAAGTCCAAGCTGCTTGAGTTGAGGTGGAGGACGAGAGGGCGTCCTCCACTGGAGACGCAGGACCCCGAACTGACGCTGAAGGGCGTAAGAATATCCAAGGTGGACACGCTTCGAGTCCTGGGGCTCACTTTGCAAAAGGACGGCGCGGGAATGGCTACCATCAGCCAGCTCAACAAGCCATTGCGCAGGTCGTCCAACTAATACAGAGGATCGCGAACCGCAGACACGGCCTTAAGGAGCAAGATAACGCTCAGGATAGTGCAGGCCCTGATTACCAGTATAGGGTGACGTACGGCACGCCTTACCTGGGATTCAAAAAAATTGGCTGTGGCTTAACTGAGTTATGCCTGGGTGTACGCAGCGAGAGGTACGGTTAATCTTATTGTTAGCTTGGTTCTATCTACGGTTACATCTTTATCGTTTAGCTTCGTACGTCTTAGTGTTTAGGTTTGGTTGTTACCTCTCGTTAAGTTATGGTTACATTAAAGACTAGACATTTTTAAACTGTAACGCATTTATTTTGAAAGTCTTCATCTTGTCGTTTCTCAATTGCCAAAAAGACGGCCGATGGTCAGTGAGGCGGGAGGATAAGGGGTTGTCGTCCAGTGACTTGAACACGTTTTGGCTGCTATTCTCATCTGAATCCACTCGCCTGGCCGCTTCGTACTTACGACGCTTCTCGAGGCGTGCGGCTCGTTCTTCCTCCGTCTCCTCGGCTCGCTGCCTCCTCTTGGTTTCGTTCCGACGACGAAGCCTGCATTCTTTCAGTCTCTCCGACTCACTCTCCATATCTGCCGACGAATCCCACCGAGCCGCCACTTCTATGTATACGATGCAACGCCGGCTCTTCCTCTGTTGTTGCAACGCGGTTTCACCGGCTCCTCCTCTGACGTCATGCCAGATGGCGCGGCGAGCGGCGCTGCCAGCTGCGGCGGTTACTAGGCAACGGCTCAGCTCGCGGTGCGGCCACCGGCCACAGCCGTTTTGTTGTTGCAACGTGGTTTCACCGGCTCCTCCTCTGACGTCATGCCAGATGGCGCGGCGAGTGGCGCTGCCAGCTGCGGTGGTTGCTAGGCAACGGCTCAGCTCGCGGTGCGACCACCAGCCACAGCAAAACGACGAGAATTCGGCCAATGTATCTCTCGCTACAAAACAGCGAGCGAGACAAGCAGGACGCCCTGATACGAAAGGCACACAATACGGCGTTAGGGTTAACCCAGGCGACGACCACGGAAAATCTACTGAGCCTGGGTATCCACAACACATGGGAAGAGCTGGCGGAAGCTCATAGAACGAGCGAATTCGAGAGACTCAAACTGACCAAGCTGGGAAGAGACACCATGAGAAGCTTGGGATACCGAGTAGAAGGCGACGACAAAGGCAAGAAAAGAATATTCCTGCAGCTACGAAACAACATCAGATTCGCGGCGCTGCCGGGCAACATGCATTCCGAGTATCACAAGGGAAGACGAACAGCGAGAATCAAGACGCTCAGAAAGACGTACAAAGACGACGAGGACTGTCCGCTACGTGGACGCCGCTAAGTGGCGATGTTGTGGAGGCGCACGCCGTCAGCGTGACGAACGGTAGAGGAGAACAGCTCGCGGCCGCGTCGGTTGCCACTCGGGACACAGACTCGGCCGAAGAGACGGCGATCGCCCTCGCGTCTACGACAGCGATGGGGAAAGGAACAAGTAGTGGTGATAACGGACTCGCAAGGGGCGTGTAGGCACTACCATCTCGGAAGGATAAGTGCTCCAGCTTTAGACATACTCAGAAGGACCAAGGACCTCCCGGACATATACATAGTGTGGATTACGGGGCACGAGTTCCTGGTGAGGAACCCAGCGGCACCCGCCGCAGCCCGAGAACACACTCTCCGGGCTAACCCGCCGGGGGTCCGCGCCGCGGAGGACTCGGACGAAGGCGTACCCAGACGATGCACCGACATCGTGGCGCATTACAGACTCCGCAGGAGAAGGTATCCTCCACCGCACCCCAATTTGACGACGTTGCATGGAGAAGGCTACAGACGAACACATTTCCGCACGCGACATTGTTCCACGCAATGTATCCGACATGCTATGACTACGCCCGCAAGAGATGCTCAGCGTCGTGTACTCTCTACCATACGGTATGGAAGTGTGTGCACAACAAGGCACTGCCCCCGATCAGCCCTAAAGCTTTAGGTCCCCCAACCCCCTACTCCGGAGCAGTGGGAGAACCTGCTGACCAGCTCGTGCCCTGAGGACCAGCTTCGACTGGTGGACAGAGCGCGACATGCAGCGAGGGACCACGGCGTCATTTACTGAGGATGCCGCCCACCTGAGGACGTCCATAATCGACTGCTCTTTAAATAAAGTTTACCTCTGTCTCTCTCCCTGATCCATAACATCTATAAACCCGTATGAGCCGGCTCAAACAGGTTCGAACCATTAGCAGGTTCGAACCGTTATATTTTTGCTCCGAAGCTGAACTTGAACCGAACCGGGAAATATGCAGAATACTGAACCCGAACTGAACCCGAAAACTTTTCCGTTCGACACCCTGCTACAAATAGCCGAAATAATGCTTCCCTTATACACAACGCTTCACACCATGAGTAAGTTAAAAAGCACGGACTCGCAGTGACAAACGCGACCGCAAAGAATTCGGCAGTACTGGGCGAATGTTGACAATGCACACAAGTTTTATTATTAGGTCTCTAGAAAAACATGATCCACACGTCTCCGCGCTCACCGCAGACTTTTTGAAAAACGGATGCGATTTCAGTGCCTCCGAGGCATATCCCGCTCATATCGGCTATCCCGCTTGCTCTCTTCCTGTCTCCGAACGTTACGCCTAACATTTTTCGCGTGTTTGGCTTTAAAAAAATGTCCACAAATGCGGACACATGCGGCGAACAGGAACAATTGCGAGATCGTTCGCAGCCATCCGCTTTTCTGTTTTTCATTTTTTCTTTTTCTAACGGCCGCCTCAGTCGAGATATGGCGTCCTCCTTTGGAAGCCAAGTAAACCATGGATTGTCGAGCAAAACATAATGCGCGCCTTGTTGGTTCATTATTTAGGACTGATACTGCGCGAGACGGGAAACAGACAATACAAAGATAAGGAACATGAAGGCTGTGGGGCAGGCTGACAAAGGCGGGCGATTTTAATTCCTCGCAATATTTCGCTCAGAAATTTTAGAGATGTGTCCATAAATGTGGACGCGATTCAACGGCGGCTGGGAAACTGTCGCGCATCACATCAACACAGATCATATAAAGCAGGCCTGAGATGCAGCCCACATTTTGCTGCATTTGGCACTAGCTTATGGCTATCGGTAGACCACGAATTGGGCTATAGTGGGAAAAAGAATTGATTTAAAAGAGCAACCCAGGACTCCTTACAACGACAGAAATATAGAGTTACAATTAAACAGATTTTCACCTCAGACACAGCACAAATGAACTGGCAGATTTGTGGATTCTGTTCCGAAAGGGACTTGATTCGAAAATGCCCTTTACAAAACCTTACCATGTCGTCAGGACAGTCAAGCACCAAGGATTGCTGAAGACGATTTACTACAAAGGGCGCAGTGAAAAAGTTGGAAAGGCTTCAACTTGGAATATGCTATATACCATAACATCCTCGTGGGGGCTGAGAAAGCCGACTGGGAGTTCGGCTATCCACATCGCCAGTGTGCACCATGCTAACGAAGAGAGAGGAAAGAAGAGCACGGAGGTTAAAAACACGAACGTAGCAATCAAAGGGCTCAACTATACAGTATCCTATAGTGAAACCCTAGTGATAATGTACGCATGATCGACAGGGGCAAGAACTTGCGGTTGAAGTCTCACCGTGCGCTGTATGACTATGTACAGCAAGCATGTGAAGTATGTATATGAGTGAACACACGAATGCAGGAAGGTATATATATGTAGAAGCGGAAGCATTGTGTGCAAACGCGTGGCTCCAGGCACGATCCCACTACTCGGGACAATGCGATTGTTCTGGCCAAATTGCGCGTGCCGTGCGGAGAGGTCCGGGAGAGAGCAGCACTGGAGATGTCTCCCATCTTGTTTGTCGCCGATGATGAATTGGTTGGGAACCTTTTTGCCCGATGGCATGTGAATCCTTTTTCGCCCGATGGCGCCACGTAACACATGAACTTATATAGGAGAGCAGGCTAATACTGTCATCAAGGCTGCCGGATTCGAGACCCTCGCTATGAATGAACGAAGGGAAACACAGAGGCTCGATGTTTGTTAATCATACTCAGCCTCTTTTTTAGGTCCCCTGCAGGACGAAGGCCTCTCACAGCGATCTCCTGTTAGCCCTGCCTTGCGCTAGCTGATCCCAACTGCCGCCTGCAAATTTTCCAATTTTAACACCCCACCTAATGTTCTGCCGTCCTCGACTGCGCTTCCCTTACCTTGGTACCCATTCTGTAACTCTAATAGTACACGGGTTATCTGCCCTACGCATATTGCATGGTCTGCCAAGCTCCATTTTATTTTTCTCCTTATGTCAAGTAAAACATCGGCTATCCCGCTTGCTCTCTTCCTGTCTCCTAAAGTTACGCCTGGCATTTTTCGTTCCATCACTCCTTGCGCGGTTCTTAACTTGTTCTAGAGCCTCTTTGTTAACCTCCAAGTTTCTGCCTCATATGTTAGCACCGGTACAATGCAATGATTGTACACTTTTCTTTTCAACGATGGGGATAAGTTTTCAGTCAGGACTTGGTAAGGTCTGCCGTATGCACTCCACCCCATGTTTATCCTTCTGTGAATTTCTTTCTCATGATCAGGGTCCCCTGTGAGTACTTAACCTAGGTAAACGGGTACTCCTGACTGGCGATTATTAATTCTTGTTTCCTTGCCAGGGTATTGGACATTACCTTTGTATTCTGCATCTTAATATTCGACCCTACTCTTACAGTGTCTCTGTTAACGTCCTCAGTCATTTGTTGCAATTCATCACCAGTGTTGCTGAACCGGACAATGCCATCTGCAGACCGAAGGCTGTTGAGATATTCGCCGTTGATCCTCACTCCTAAGCCTTTCTAGTCTAAGAGCTTGAATACTTCTTCAAAGCATGCAGTGAATAGCATTGGATATATTGTGTTTCCTTGCCTGACCGTTTTCTTGATAGGTAATTTTCTACTTTTCTTGTGGAGAACCAATCACGATCATTCAAAGCCAACAGGCAGTGAAGCCAAGGAAACCATAGGGGTAATTACCTGCAGCTGAAATCGAAGTGTAGACAATAACGAAGAAAAGGTAAAATGAAAGCGGACGAAAAGATAACTTGTCTCCGGTGGGAGACGAACCCACAACCTCCGCATTATGAGTGTGCTTTCAACTTCGACCGCAGCTAATTACCGCTATGTTTTCTTTGGCTTCATTACCTGTTGGTTTTATATAGTCGTGATTTATATATAGCCACTCTGTTTACCTTCTTTTCGTTCATTCATGGCGGGAGTCTCGAATCTGGCAGTCTTGATGTTATAATACAGGTAGCCTACGAGGGTTCATTAGCCCCGTGCCTGCTCTCTTCAGTTTACGTGTCTGGTGACGCCATCGGGCAAAAAAAGATGCTCCATATCCTCCGCCATGGCTCTGAGTGGCGATGGCTAACACACCCACGGCTAGATCTAGTAAACATAAATACTCAAGATATAGTGGACGGATCGATATGGCTATCGCCGTAGCACAATTGGTGGTGCAATGCACGCCAATATATATATATATATATGACGACGACGATATGCACAAATAGCGCTCACACAAGATGATGAGTCGTATGTACAGATGACGACGACGATATGCACAAAATGCGCTCACACTATATATATATATATATATATATATATATATATATATATATATATATATATATATACGGTGTTCGCCCATCAAAGACGCTGGCCCGTCTTCTCAGCGTATACCGCCGAGGAAGGTGCTCCCGCACTGTGAAGCCAATGCCTAGACCGGAGCCGCTCATTTCGCCACGATCCGCGCGCAGGATTCCTTCGCTCGAAGCACGGTTGACAGCGCTACAATACGATAGCGAATGAGCTCATTCGCGTGGTTTTATTTCGTATTTCGCGGGCTTTCTTTAAATGCCGAAAAAAAAATCACCGCGCCGCATGTATTTTGCCACAAAAAAATTGGATCGGTTATTTCTGAATCCCCTCTACAACGCATCGAAACGCAGACCATAAAGTAAATATTAAAAATTTTGCATAATTGATTTTAGTTAATTAGCTAATTAAGCGGAATATAATAACACTGTAAGGAGCGCCACGTGAAGGCAAACCATATGTCCTTGGTTTAATTCAGCTGCGGTTAACCACTTTTTAAAAATCCTTGGTTAAAGTTACGTGGAACACCGTGTATACAGGGTGTTTCAACCAACACTTTGAAAATTTTTAAAGGTTGCCTGTGGCAGATAGCACAATTATATCTAGTTCATGAGCTGGTATTACACTCGAACAGGCCATTACTTGCACAGAAAATTTAAATGCATAATCGACTAATTAAAAAAATTCACAAATTAAGTTGTTAACTAATTACCTGATGGCCCATATTGCGATTTACAAATTATAGCTGTGGAGATCGCAAGGCGGATCCACTTGGAACGAATTCTCGGAATGACACCAGTTTCGAGATATTAATTCCCTAATTTTGCGGAGAAATGCATTGGCGTTCGAGTTACTTTGTTCTCCAATGCATAAAACGACGTTTTGTTCAGACAGTTCTCAGACAGTTTTGTTAAGACAGCTCACAAACAGCTCTAACGTAAATGCTTTTTTGTGAATTCGGCCCTTGTCAACGGCGTGTGCGCTTATAAGGCTGGAGCCTGAGCGCTTTGCTGGGGCGCTTGTATATGCTCACCCAGCAATGTCTCGCTTTTCATCGCCGCTCGAATCTGCTCATGTCCCGCATTTGTGCGCCATTCTCTCTCTTTAAGGACTGAAATAATTATTACGCAATGCTAACGTCTTGCGGCGCCTTCTCCTCGCACGAAGCCTCGTCTGCAGTCCCTTTTATTTCGCAGGGTATAGCCTTCCAGCGTTTCAAAAATCTGCAGAAAAATGTTACCCTAATAGCTTTTCGTGGCGACCGGCGGCGCGGCGTGCGTCGCTAGCGTGCTGCTCGGAGGTGACAACGCGTGGCAGACCACGCGGCGGGCGCTCGGAGTCGATTATTTTGGGCGACGTGCTCTGGTGGCCCACGCGGTGCATTTAGGCAGCACGTTGGCATCGCCCTGGCAGCGAGCTACAGTTGTCGAGCTCTGAGCGTCAGGTTCGTCGACTGCGGGGGCTTTATTTCGAAATGACTTGGGAATTGGCGTACGGCGCATCATGGACGCGAGCTAACGGGTCTATAGCGGCAAAAGAACGAACTGCCTCAAGGGTCTCAGGCGGGCTGCTTCGTAGACTTTATGAATTATTGTTTTGTTTTGAATGCGAAGCATTCTTCGCCTCATATCCGCCACTTTGTGGTAGGTAAAAAGGCAGGTTCCTGACTCGCTTGTTCCTGGGCATCTTCAATAATTATAATAAAGAAATTCTATATTGAATCGTACAGTAACCATAACAGCCACATAATCAGATTTAGACATAGATGGAGACAACGCATGTACTGTTCAAGTGCAACTAGAAATTGAGGGAGAACGAGTTTGGCAGCGCATCAGCGTTCAGAGGTAATCTAGTAACGTTGGCAGCGTATGTCCACAGAAAACAAAAAGGAACTCAATGTACTGCCACCGCCGAAACGAGGTCTGTATGAGGGGTGCACTGCAGCGGGATTTCGCGCTTCTCTAAGAATACTCGGCGCCTTCTAGCGCCGCCGCCGCCACGAAGCCTGCGCATGGCCTCAGAAATGCGCGACGCACCAGTGCGCGCGATAGCTGAGAAACGCGTGATGCGGCTCCTCTCTCGCGCTTCTTTCTGGACGCGCTGCGCCATCTAGTGGCACTGCCGAGATGTCCGCGCGTGGCCTCCGAGACGAGGAGCGCGGCGCTCCGGTGCGCGCGAACGCTGAGAACTGTTCCCTCGCTTGTCGCACACTCAGCGGCACATGCTCAGCGACCGAAGTTGGCGAGAGGTCCATTGAGGATCGGCACGCACCATTCATGGCGCAGCTCGCTAAATCGTTGGCGTGAAATAAGTTCATTGAAAAGCAACCATACCCAGTGCAGTTGTGGGGCAGCCTGCTAATGCGTGCGCTTACTGTCCTTGAGGAGCCCTTGTGACGTGGGTTCAATTCCGCTCAGCATCGGGGAAATTTAAGGGATATTTTCCTTCATTTAGAACTGCACATTCCCAGTGTGACACGTACCTATAGTTACCCAAGTTGGCGTCAAAGACGTTCATGGAAGAGCGGCAGACACCTACTGGCACATCTCCAGTGACAAAAGTTGGAATCAAAGAGGTTCGTCAAAGACCAGCACAGACTGAGCGGAACATACCCCATGCTCCAAGTTGGCGTCAATCAGTTCCTTGGGACAGCGGCACCTACCCAGTCCCGCTTCTACGGTGACCCATGTCGGCGTATAAGAGTTTCAGTGAAGATCGGCACATATGCACACATCGCCGTATACTCTGTGACCCAAGTTGGTACAACGGTTGGTTTGGAACCCCGTTCCCACAGCACAGCAGCCCGATACGCTTCCAATTCGACCATGGACTACCCATGTAGGCGGGAAAATGGTTAGGTAGAAACATAGATAGGTAACCCCAGAATGTGCGTCAAGTACCATAATAATGATAGCGCAATTAAAACGGCGTTAGGCGATGGAGAAACATTGGAGATCTGATAAAAGACGATGTCCCCACCGTCTTTTATCACCGTAATCAGACACTTTCCGATCCTTTATGCCTGAAGAGAACCGATGTACTAGACATTTGGAAGAATGCCAATGTAACAATAATTCACAAGAAAGGAGTCATTAAAGAATTGAATGCCAATTCGCTTGCTGCCTGAATGTACGATATATTCATTCCGGCAATTTCGAATAGATGCAGGGTAACATTTAACTCGAAGTAATGAGTCCATATCCTAATTAAATCAGGTTATTAAACAATCTGCGGAATATAATCGAGCTTGAGTATAACGTGAGGCAGCGCGAAGACGAGGACGGGAACCGAAAACAATCACAACACGACAAGCGCTGCTGTTGCTAATAACCAATCTCCCCGGATTCCCCACTGAATATGTAAAAAGACATTCCATGGACTCATGGATAGAGGCATTGATCGAGGTGAAGAGAAACAGGCGTGAATTTCTTAGGAAACGTCTACAGGGATCATGAAGCTACCTAGAATTTTCACGTCAAAAGTGAAGGAAATACTAAAGTTGATAATTAATTTTCCGCACATTAATCTTCAGACCAGTCCTTACACTTCCCCGTCGCAGTGCACTTTTTGACTACACGTCAAATGATATGGACTGCCCGAACGCATATGGTTTCAAACTATACGTACTGGATCCCGTAGTAGTGTGTTTTATAGCATCCTTATAGTAAACCGCACCGGGGCTCCCTGATGCGAAGATGAAACCATGGAAAACGGTGCACCAGGGCGCCTTGGTGCGCACCGATAATTTTCTATTTTTTCACTACTGTCTTAAATTTGCACTCTTTTGTAAGAAGAAGAAACAGATGTACGTCATATATACATCACCCTTGTTAAGTCTACGGACTTCGGGAAATGAATGGAAGCGAAATATTGTGGCTTTTCATGCACCTCGAACATTAACAGCACGAGCGCAAGGCGCACAAAGATGTTCTTGTTCTCCATATGCATCGCTAAATTAAGAGAAATCAGAACGCGTGAATAGAAATCGGTATTCGATTAAGTTGAACTTGTAACTCGCATCACTGGTAAGGTTGTCCGATTTACTGCTATTCACTCCCTACTCCTATTTTCAAAGTTATTCAACATTTAATTATATGTTACGGAGTGACAACACGATGAAGGCGACCGTCGGGATCGATGATTCTCAGGACATCGAAAAGACAATGGCGCACTTTGTGTCACAAGTTGACAGCGCCGCACTCCCGCCGCCCCTTGCTGTACAGGGCGAGGACTGGGTTTTTATTATGGACGCGTACTCCAGGCGAGTTTTCGTCGTTGCCCTGGGCGTCGACGTGAAGTTCCATATAAGTGCGAGCGTCCAGTGAGTCATATGCTGTGGGTGCGAGGGAATTAAGCATGCGAGGGTGATCCGACAAGGATGATGGCTTGATGCGCGCCGTCTTTCCACGCGCCCAGTGTTGGAGGTCACGTGATCAAGTGCGCGCAAAGGCGGATAGGGTAGTTGAACGCCTGGCAACGTCATCAAGCGCACGCTAGGGGACGCAAGTGAGCGCGCATGTCCTCCTCAAGCCCGCCCTTTGCTGCGCATGGCTGCCCGCTCGCGAACACCCTATCTTGGAGGTAACTGCGGAGGGTGAAAAGTTTGAGCGAGCCGAGATAGCTGGGTGCTTAGCGTGCGCTGTTTTCGCCACGTGTTGGTGGTCGCGTAATTTCAAGTTACGGAGAGGCGTTTAAGCGAGAAATAGCGGAGACGCGTTGCAGCGTTCGCTCCTCGAGGCTGCGCTTTTCATCACGCCAGCGTTGTCACAGCGAGTGTTCGCGGTCACCGAGTGAGATTTGCCCATGTTTGCCTGTGCGCGCGTTGCACCATGCTTGTTAATTTAAGTGGTAAGCGAATGTTTACTGCAGTTTACATGGCCAATAAAATTAGTAACTTCGTGTAGTTGTTCATATTTTGCTATCACAATGAATGCTTCTCCTTTCGGGCGAAACTGCCACTTTTTCATGACTACTGCTCTAGGAGGGCACATGTAACCGGCAAAAAGAGGCATCAGGAGAGCACTTGAGATTATAATAAAGTGGGCGGCGCAGGATCTCCAGGGGACCAGTCCGGGTTCGAGCTTTGGTGTCCCCATTGCCATTTCGGTGTTCTGGAGGCACCACCGATATATGCTTAATAATGACACGCTGGTACAAGGTAAAAAAAAGAAAAAAGTGCGATATCCAAGAAATTAGAAGTGAACCAAGAAATAAAAAAATTTGGACGACGCTTAAGCTTCTCCTTTAAGAGTGGAACGCGATAGCATTAAAAATATTTGGCTGCTTATCAGGCTTCCCGGCAACTGAATTATGTTTTCTCTTATATTCAAATTACAATTTGACGCTATCACGTCTGTAGGTTGTGGTTAAGTCGTACTTTACGATTTTTCTGATGGATTTTACTTTGAGAAATTAAACTGTGTTCCCTAACGCCTTGCGCCACGCGGAGGGCCTGCGCGGTCGGGGTGGTTCTGGATGATTATTTCCGCCAACAACACCGGCGCGCCCGCGCCCACGCTGACATCGACGCCGACGCCGGATTTTCCTCGACACGGGGCTCGTCAAAAAGCAGCCCGGCCGCGTGACACCGGCTTGCAGAGCCGCCAACTAGTCGCTAAGTGTACCGTTACCCATCGAAAACGATACAAAAAATTGTCGCAGTTTCACCCGAAAGGCGAAGCATCAATTGCGATAGCAAATTAGTAGAGAGCTATACGGAGTAAGGATAGTAGTTTTATCAGCTGTATAAACTTGGACATGCAGCAGCACCAGAAACGCGCAGAACTGTTGTCGACGCCGTCGGCGTTTTGCCCGCGTTCGCACTGAACGCGCGGCGTTTTTATATAAATACGCATTTGGCGCCGCAGCTAAACGTCGCCTCCCCTTCCTCTCTCCCTCCCGCCCCCCCCACAGCCTCTCGCGCGACGGAAAAAGTCGCGTTTGCTCTCTATATATGGAAAGGAGGAAAGAGACGCTTAATTCGGCAGCCCTTCAGGGAGCACGGCGCAGAACGCGCGTTTGCTCTCCGACGTGCGTTCGCTCCCTGTGAAAGCGCGCGCCCCTCGCGCCCTTTCACTCGCACATACAGCGTTCGGAGCGCGGCGACGATTTCGTCGCCGTTGACGTCATACGGAACCTCACGGCGACGCCGACGGCAGAAATCCGCTTTGGAGTGTCCATATAATTGCTATCGCAATAAAATACTGTCAGCCCTTCCACTGGGGTGGAGATGGAAGACCAGCGAAGCTGTACTATGGTGGGAATTAGGTATTTCCAATTATGGCTATGTGTAAGATGTGATATAATTGGTTATTTGAACTATTAAAGAATGAGAAATATCTATGATACGGTGGTTTTCTTTTATTTAGCGACCACAGGGACCATGGCCTTATGGTCGCTACGGTACGCCGCCATAGGGCGTACAGCAAAGGTTGGCACGTTCTTCATAAACACGTCACCAACGCCGCGCGCGTTCGGTGAGAACGCGGGCAAAACGCCACCGCCGTCGACAACCGTTCTGCGCGTTGTTTGTGTGACCGCATCCAAACGCTGTCAAAATGCTGGCGTGAGCAAGCGCGCCTGCAGCAGCGAGCGAAGGTTCGTGCGGTCTATCACTTCAACGGCGCATGCCGTTGAAGTGATAGCGGGCCGGCTCCCAGCTTTGTATGCGCTGTGCTTTGCACAGCGCATACAAAGGTAGGAGCCGTGTTGCAGATCGCTTTCAAGATACGGTGCGCGCGACCGCCCGGCGCCGCGCAAAGTACAAGTTGCTCGCAGAGTAGAAGCCGCAGCCCCTCCCTCCCGCGTTGCCTTCCCGCTGTCCTCCTTTCGCGTGGGAGATTGAGTCGCCAGTTCCCCTTGCGCCCGGTCGCAAGATACGCATTTGGTGCCGCAGCCAAACGTCGTCTCCCCTCCCTCCCGTCCCCCCACGGCCTTTCGCGCCACGGAAGTGGCGTTTGCTCCCCGCCGTGCGTTCGCTCCCCGTGAAAGCGCGCGTCCCTCGCGCGCTTTCACTCGCACATACAGCATACGGCGAATGAGAGTTTTTTTCTACATCCTGGACGCGACCATCGAAGACTGAGCCCTTAACAGCTTCGCTGTAAAAGCGTACTAATCGTAATGAGCTGTGATGACGTAACAAAACGCACCACTTCTTCCGAAGCAGTATACGTTGGTATCGTCGTCACCATCATCATCAGTGTTGACAGATCAAAAGCATGTAACGATGCATTTAAGCCATAAATCATACGCACGTCCGCATGCTTGTACTTGAAACCCCGTTGCGTAAAATCCACTGTCAACACCTTTGCTTCACCTTTCATAGTGACCTCACTTGTAACTCGCATTCCCACTATGCTTGCCTCAAGTTTCGATGGTATATCTTGCGGACGCCCGCATTGTGAGCGTCCGTGCGCTTACCTTCAGTGCAATCGGCATGGAGTCACAATGTGTGGGCATTGCTGGACACACTGGCTAAAGAAAGTAATTAAATTTTGAGCTATCCTTTGAACACCACCGCCCATACTACCATACACTACCATACTTTAATGCTTGGTCACTTAAAGCCATCGTTCTGAGGGATTTCTGGTACTATCCTTATCTGGTATATCGCTTCTCGCTCCCTCACACCTAAACAAGGCTACTGTGTTCCTCGCCGATCGACAAAACACGGCAAAAGCACGCGCCAATGTGGCATTCCGTCTTTTCTAGACAGTCGAGGCCCTAGCGTTCTTCACGCAGCCACCAAGCAATAACTTAAGAATCATTTGATTTGATACACTTGGCAGTGTTTGTTTATGCCCCGCAAAGGTGGAGGCGAAATGTCTGAAATATTAATCGTACGTCATCGTTTCTGTACTTTCTGCGAGACCTTTTCGTTTGACCTGTAGATTCGCTCAACATATCCCATTACCAGAAGCTATGGGTTTGTATTTCATTTATGCTAAACTAGCTAGGTGTTATAAATGTTACATTGTCTGCCACTTAATCTCGCATTTATGACATTCTCGTGCGCTTGCTATGTCGTACCTATAGCAGCTTCCCGCTGCCTGCCAGTCATAGCATGCAAGCAGTCTAATGTGGTGTTGACAGGCCCGATTTTTCTATATATTTAGTTAAATGCGTGCAAAAAGTTATTATTATAGTCGTTTTTACATGACCGCGTGCATGTGCATAGGTTGGGAAATGTCTAGATGTGGCAAGACGCGTATACGGTAACGTTATAACTAAAAAAAGGAGAAAAGAAGAGGTAGTCTACCAGATATTATTGGGGGCGAGGAGTTACGCAGTCGCCATCTGTCGGTAGCGCCTCGCTTACGTAGTATGAGGGATAACGCGGCGCGCTCCTCATAGGTTTGGCTGTCGGCACTCAATAAAAACACCACGCGGGAGCCCTCCTGGTCATTTCTGTAAGTACTCTCCAAGCGAGCGAAGTTTATTACTGTCAAAATAATAACCTTGGGCAAACAGAAAGCGCAGAATAGTTTACAGGCGCTATCTCTTTACCGAATACGTACAGTGAACGCCCACCACGCGCGGTCGACGCGATGGAGTCCCCCGAACCAGCTACTTGCGTGAATGGTAGACAATCGCTGAGAGCAGACCATGTGAAATGTGTTCTTATAGTGGGCTGTCTGTATAACCAAATGGAGCATACCAGAAATGAGCCTCAATGCAGCGATCGCACGATTCGCAGACACCGACAGCGCGTCTCCATGTATATATGTTCGCGCACAATGTTTCGCTTTCGCTGCGAGCGCGTTTCGATCATTTTTGTTCTTCTAAATTCTTGGACGTTTCAGTATCATTATTTCTGAAGTTGCATCGCACTGTATGTTTGTCGGTCTTCTCAGCGAGGAATTTCCCAGTGTTTCTTTTTGTTAATCTAGTACATTCATTGTTTGGTGCTAACATAAACATGAGCACATGCCATGGCTTTTTTGAATGTGCTTCTTACCGTTCCCTTTTCATGCTGGTGAACTTGCCAGTATCTAGCATCAACAAGTTCTTAGACGAAATCTTCGTGAGATTAACCGGGCTGCGCGCGCGGCCGAGCTTCTCAGTGCGCGCTTTATGCTACTCACAGAACATCGCCGCTCCAACGCCGTAGCAGAAATCTCCCTCGCGGAAGTGCTTGCTACACACCCGAGTTGTAGCCGATGGCTGCTTGCCGGTTCTAAGTTTCGCAATCCAAGGTACACGCAGCTTGTTGGCCTGCGGGTACGTGTGAAGGCTGACACCGGGCTCCGTTGCGTACGTCCGGCGCTGCGGCACCGAGCAGTAGCGTACCATTTAGGATTCCTTCAAAGGCAGCCACTACCTATTATGGCGCTTTCAAGTGTTGTCAAGCAGACACCCGAGGTGGGAAAACATCCCCACTTAATCAGAACCGGAGCGCAGGTGGAACTTTAAACTTTCGTTGTCAGCTCGCTTCGGCGCTTCCGAAGCAGACGACGCGGCCGCTGTGTCCACGTGATCCCGCATATATCACGCCACGCCGACGGTGGCGCCAGCTTTTGCAGTGGTGGAGCTCGCTCCCAATAGGTCGGGTGCATTCGAAAATTTCAATTCTTTATGGCAGAGCAGCTCTGGGTTAAAGCCCCTTGATTGACGCGCCTGCGGCTTTTGGTCGGTGGAAAACGTCATGGAGGGGCTGGCATCCTCGGGATCGGCCGCCGACTCCATGGAGGCTTTTTTCCCTTCCTCCATGGCCGACTCCCACGGTGTCCCTCCTCTCTTTTGGTCCCATACCCACCTCTCCCGCTTAGGCCAGAGAGCCAGATTTATATTAATAAATACTGCATTCTTTCATTTTTCCTTCTATTAAGAACTATCGGATGCACTGATGCTTTTCTCATCGCTTTCCTACTGAATGAGACAAACAGAACTTGGATACCCTTTAAGAATTAGACCACTGACTTAGACCACAGAATTAGACCACTGACCACTGACACACATCACGACGCTCAGAAAAATCACGACCAAGACGGAGTGCATGATTGGATTAATCAATAGAATCTCCAACAAGAGGAGCGGTCTAAAGGAGGACAATCTCCTACGGCTATTCCACGCATTCTTAATGAGTCACATAATTTACGTGGCTGCAATGCACAAGTGGTACGCTTCTGAAAGGCACAAGCTGGACACGCTCATCCGTAAAAGCATCAAAAAAGTTATAGGAGTACCAATAAACGCCAGCACGGACCGCCTTCTTCAACTAGGTGTACATAATACACTCGATGAAATCATCGAAGCTCAGGAAACGGCTCAAGTATCACGACTCTCTAGCACCCCTGCTGGGAGGGAGATTCTCGCGGTCTTAGGAATCGGCTCCACTGTAGCGATGGAACGCACATGTGAAATGCCAGATTACCTACGGGACAACATTACGGTTGCTCCTTTTCCCAAAAACGTGCATCCACAACACAATGCGAGCAGGCGCAAAGCTAGGGCTGTGGCATTGCTCCGGAGCATAAAAGCCTCGCCTCACACGGTCACTTTCGTTGACGCGGCCCAGTACGAGCACACATCGGACTTCGTCGCAACGGTAGTCAATCATGACGGACACGTCACTTGTGCGGCCTCCATCAGAGACAGCACCCCGGCTAGGGCAGAGCAGGCTGCGGTCGCTCTTGCACTTCTCGACGATGAGAGAGCTGAAATATTTACTGACTCGAGGGCGGCGGTTCGGGCATTTGCCTCTGGTGCCATCGCCAAGGAAGCTCATCGAATTCTCAAAGGCAAAGTCATCCAGCCACATACAATCACGTGGTTCCCGGCCCATCTCGAACCCCAACTCGACTCCCTCCGCAACCTCAATGACATCGCACACGTCCAAGCGCGCGAACTAACCCTCCGCGCTGACTGCAAGTCGAAGCTCCGTCGATTCTAGGCTCGTCGAGTTCCGTGACACTCTCTCCACCCTTCAACGAGGTTACCAAACACTACTACCTTGGTAGAAGACTATACCCTCCCCCACACGGGACACTAACCAGACCTCAAGCTGTCACACTACGCATGCTTCAGACGGGATCATATCCCAACCTGAATTTATTTCACTACATCAATCCAGACTGCTTTAGTCCAGACTGCCCTAGCTGCGGACAATGTAGTACTTTGGAACACATGCTCTGGGGATGCCCCTCGTTACAGAGGGGCCCGCATCGATGCACTGCAGAGGAGTGGAGCTCTGCTCTTCGGAGCTCCGACCATTCACGCCAATTTTGGGCTGTCCAGAGAGCCCACGATGCGGCGCTGGAGCTTGGTCTCCCGTCCCGACGTGGGTGCGGCCCGCAGCTTCGTCGCCTCCCTGAGAGGGGGCAACAGAGCTTCTCAGGACCTCCATTAAAGTTCTTTGTCTGTCTGACTGACAAGAAATGCATTGAGTTCATTACAGGATCAGTGATACATAGTCTTGATGCCTTGAAAGATAAGCATACTGTGGTAAATACGAGTGAGTACGTTTCGTAACTTAATCGGAAAATTTAAGTACACCGACGCGCTTTCGAAAGCAGGCAAAGCCACTGTAGCAGACGACACTCAAACAAGTTTCTCTGTGGTCACGTGACAGCAACATCCGGTTCTCTCGTGCGCGTCATTTCCCGCGCGCGGCAGCACGGCAAGCAACGGCGGCGGCGGCGGCAAGGGAGCGAAGGACCGGAGCGCAAGCGGTGGCAGAAGCGGCGGCTCGGCGTCTCAGGTGTGCGTCGGTGGTTTGGCTCGCAGCACTTCCCTGTGGTAAGCTCATATTGCATTCTTGTTTGCATGCGCCTTCAGTGCGAGCACATTGGAAACCTCCGCTTCCTGCGTGCGCATTCTGTCTCATGTCTTGTTTCCCACCCGTACAATGTGTGCAGCGGCGAGGAAGTGCTTTGGATGCGTCGTTCAAAAAACAGGTTTCTACAGAAGCGTCGCCGCGTTGCTGGTGTTCAGGGCGGGGCGCGCGCGGTGCGAGCCATTTCGTTGAGTTGGGTGCGTGAAGTTGACATCGAACTTCAGACGTTTCTTGAACGCATTACATCGCGAAGTTTCCTAGGGTCTCCTGGACTGGGCGACGCGTACGTTACAAGACAATGTCTGGTCGTTTGCGCCGCCAAGCACCTTGTTTGGAGTAGGCCATGCGTGTGTGATCGCCGCAGCACCTGGCGTCGTCCAGCGATCGCATTGGTCCGTGGCTAATTGCCTGCCATGTATTGAGACGGGGACCCTGCATGCATTCTGAATGAGGTTACGCAGTGCACGCCGCGCGGTCGGAGGGCAGCATTACGATGCTGAGCGTAGTAGTACGTCTTCGTTACTGGCTACGATCACTGGTCCGCGTCTCCTGCTGTCACCTGCCGGTGTTTTGTTACTCTCACAACGGCCCGCTCCTTCGCTTACTTGAATAAATGCGCAGAGTGCTTTGAAAATGAACCGAAATTGAAATGAACTTTTTGCATGTACCTGTACTGTACGCTGTAGCCCGGCAGCAAGAGCTCGTGGCGATGTGTTTCCCAAGGCGGTTTTTGCAAACTGTCACCGCCGATCAGCCGATACCGGTTATGTACACATGCGTGCATTGCGTACTTGCATAACACGGGTGTGTGTTCGAATACATCATAACATTTCCACTATTTCATTGCCTATAAATGGGTCCCGAATTGACTTCTGTCGCAGTTTTGATAATGCATAATTTTGGAGTACTATTGCATGCCGAAAGTTGCTAGTGTTTTCAAGGTGTCTTCCCTTTCTTCGTTTGTAACGACTGAGCTACAGCATTGCAAGCAATGAGGGGTCGGATACCATGTTGTAAAAGAAAAAAAAAAAAAGAAATCTGTGCCCATCGAGCAGATGATTAAGTTATAAAAAAAATGAAAGAGAGAGAGAGGGAGAGAGATATAGACTCCACAGCCCCAAGTTAATGATTGTGCTAAGCAGCTCCAATGCCGTGCACTCCTTCATATGACCTACCCACCCCAGTCAAATGCCTTGACAGACACTTGGATAATGGGTTTCACTGGCCTTGGCCTTGCAGAATCTTCATCTAGCCATCTCCCATTCAATACTGCTTTCTAATACATGCAAAAGTACGAAAAATAATGGTTCACGTACACCTTTTTATTTAATGTCTCATTATATGCTATCTTTCTACCTGCTGTGTGTACTTTAATCCATTTTTATTCTTCGGTAAGTTTCATCTTGTGGTCAAGGTCTTCGGTGAGTGATTGGCCTAGATAAACATACTCTTGCACAGATTCTAGAGGCTGACTAGCAATCATGAATCATAGTCCTCTCGAGCCTGTATCTAGGTAGAGCTAAAGCATAGTTTTAGTACTGTGGGAAATGTCAAAAATCCCTCACTTTGGTTAGCGGGGTTGGGGCTATCACAAGTAGAGACATATGCTACGAGCAGAGACAGCTTCGAGCTTGCAACCCGTTTCGTCCTTTCTGACTCTTCTTCGTACAACAAAAGTCCTTTGCACTAGTTGGTGCAGACTCAGTCGTTTCTTGAATGCCAGCTTGGCACAATAACCAGAACTATATTTGGCGGTGACCTACGAATTTAGTACAAGCTCTGCCCACAAATCTGCCGTGCACCAGCACTCTGTGCTTCCGGGCTGCGAAACACAGTTCCTGGGAGATGCCAGTACCGAAAGAAGTTATAGCCTTTGCCTTTACGTAACGGAAATGAGCGATTGTGATTGGCCAGTGTATTAACACAAGTTCTCTCCAAGTTAGACAGTGGTGTATTTGCTTGTGTGTTCTTATGGGTTGTCACCCACTACAGAGCAAGAGCAAGGATGGGGCTTGTCCGGTCCATTCCTTAATGTGTGCTTTCATTTAGTGCCTTGCAGTATTCAAGTAATAATGAATCTTGCGCAGCATGGCACACATGTACTTCCTGCTTCATAGTCATGCTTGTCATTGCTATGGAATGTGCAAGCTAAAGCTGCTGTAACCTAGGCTCCTGCATATTTGCACTCGAAAGGTTCATTTTAGTGTTACTTTTTCTCTGTTGGACAACGTCCATCTACTTCAGTAGCCATCTTATGAAACACAGCATGGATAGAGACAAGAGTGAAAAAAACAAAAAGATATACAAGCAACAAATGCAGGTCTTGTACTTGTCACTTAAAGGGACAAGTTATTCTTTCAAAACTCAAGTTGCATTTTTTCAACTGAAAATTGTTTCCAAACTGTCCTTGCCAGTTGCGAAAGTGACCCTTCTTGAATTTCATTCTCAAACTGGAGCTCTGAGGACATGAGTGTGAAGTGACAATTTCACTGCAGTTTTTGTGCATTTTTGCAACTTCTGTGCTAATAAATTTTTTGAAAGTCAAAGTCACTACATTAAGCCTTTCCAGAAATTTGAATGAAATCTAATCCTTTTTTGTTAATAAAGGCTTCGCCAACGCCAAACATAGGCTGTGGAATTATTTTCTGTTAGGTCAGTTCAGCTGTTTTAAAGTAAATCTTCCTTTGTCTGTTCCTTCAGGTTTCACATTTAATTGGTGGGTTGTCCTGAGTACCTCCGCTGCATCAACGAGAGCAGGTGTGTTTTGGCATATGGGTGGGTGAAGAGATTTGTGTCATAGATGCAGACTTGGGTAGGACAAGCTGAGTGGTTTCTCTGTTGGGAGAGAGAAAAGATGTGAAGGGGGGGGGTGCGTTGTGACATGATAGGTTGTGTATATAATATAGCAGGGTGTTTTGACTGACAGTGCCAGTATCTATCTGCACCTGTGTGGTGCCTAATAAAATAATAAATTGCAACATAAAACCTGTACATATATAATATTGGCAAATATGTATCTCTGAAGCCCACAGACCTCTTTATGAAATAGTGCATGATATTCAACAGCTCGTGTTATTTTCTTAAATTGATTTGGTATGGCCAATTCTTAGCCAATACTCCAGAATAGGTATGCACCGCTGCAACACAAGTATAGAATCATTAAGATTAGTTGTCCACAGGCATCATGTATAGGCTTCGTCCTCCCGACATTGCTGCATTCATGTCTCACATGTCTGATTCGGTGTTTGCATTTTGGCATAGCTTGTGAATAGTGTAGTGCATAATTATTGCATGATCTTAAAATTGTGACCTGTGCTGTGCATAGACAAACATTGCATAAGCTTACACGTTGCCCAGGGTGAAAATAACGAAAATTGTACACATTGCATATAGTTATATGAATTTTAAAAGTGCCCTGAACCATCTCTCGGGCTTTATGAGAAGGAAAATACATTCCGTGGACAACACACATATGGACCAAATTTTGCACTTGTGAGTGGTCCGTAAGGTTCACAAGCGGAGCGCGGAAGACACCTTTTAAAGCGAAGCTTTATATGGCTAGGCGAAATGAAAAAGCATCTGTTAGTTGCCTGTCCACAAAAAACCATCATGATTAGCATTGGCTCGAGCATCGTCATTTTCTTCTGCAGCTGGCTCGTTGGTGCCTTCGGGTTGCGCTCGTGCCACTGCTCCCGCGTTCGTTGTCATCGTCTTCTTCCACAGCTGGCTGCGTTGCTGCTCTTCATTCCAGCGTAGAATTTCACTTCTTTTCTGTCGTCGTAATGGGGAGGCCGTGTTTATGGGGGTATGAGCTATTCGTTGTCTTACATAACGGACAGATTTAATTTTGAAGCAATTTCATTTTGAAAAATCGCAAGCGGCAATGGCAGGCGAATGCTGCTAACCACGCCACCGAGAAACTCTAGTCATCAAACGCAAGCGACAACGGCGGACTGCGGGCATGCCGTCAGTCCCGTCGTTCTCTCCGTCGCAGCGAAACATGCGTGTAACCTCATAAAGAAACACAAAGATGTAACCAATAATTGAGAAATACGTTAACGAACCATCGGGATTAACACCAGGGCTGCACGTTTCAGCTTCGCTGGTTAACCTTCTGTACGGAGTGCTTAGGCAGTGATCTCTTTTATCAAACACCCTCTTTTCAAATAGGGGCATTCCCCTCACCCGTTTCGAATATGCTAGCGTCTTGCATATGTCGTCATATGAAACATTCTCATAGATGGCTCCTATTGGCCAATAGCTGCCAGAGTAGGCCGCAGACTCGTGTTACTCGCACATCCGGTGAAGGTATGCACTTGGGAGTTACTGTTCACATGGAACGGCAGTGTCTGGCCGACACCATTAATGTACACAGAAAAGGTTGTTGATGCTACGTTTCACTTGTCACAGCTTCACTGCCGTTCTCACGCAGAGACAGTTGCCAATTTCTGTGAAAGTTACAAAATGTGACCTTTGTTTCCTGGGGTCAGTAGCAGGGACCCCACGCAGTGTTAAGAGGTGGGGTTGACGGCTCCTGCACCTCTGGTACGAAATGTGCAACCTGGCGATCGATGCAGGATCCATCGGTGAGCTGTTATGTGCACTACCGGTGTTCACACGATTAAAAACAGGCCGTGCACAGACGATGTTACAAACTGTGGATTGGATGACCAAAATGTGTGCACTAGTCACTGCCACCGGTGTCGCTCTGCTCCATCGGAACGAAGGACGTTGAGGAGGAATGAGAAAGGTTAATTTGGCGTTCATGTTATCTACATTCCTGCTCGATCTTTTTGAAAAATTATGTCAGTGATATATTTCTGGGAGGCACAAAACTCGGTACAAGGTGTTTTTGAGGCTTCAAAAAAGGTACTTCATGGCCCCTTTAAAGCTTTGTTTCTCATAGATTCAATGTGCGTTTGATCTACATAATCACATTGTTCTCTTTTTCTGTGTTCTTACTTTACAAAACCTCCACTTGCAGCAAGACTGACCTATTCACAGTCACAGGACTGTAATCAGTCAGTGTAGCTGGATTTGGTATTTCTTTTTGGTGCCCTTTAAGTGCTTCTGCTGTTCTGTTTTTTTTTCTTGGTCTCTTAATGCTGTTCTTCTTATTGTGCTTCATGTAATCCTGTGTAATCCTATGCTTTTTGTCTGTTGTGCTGTTTAATCACAGCGAACAGAAGCCAACTCTCAGTTTTTTTGAACCTCAGCAGGCAAAGGAGGAGGGGCTGCTAGTTACTGTCTGCCATGGAGAAGTCTGCGAGTGGTCAGGTGTACCGGTACCCACCGGCCTCAGGCCTTCTGCTGGGCGCTGGCTTGGTGGGCTACTGTGCCACGCTGCTTCTGCTGGTGAGCTTTGCAAGCCCTTACTGGCTGGAGAGCTACCAGGAGGCCAACATGGAGTTTGTGCGGCTGGGCCTGTGGGACGTCTGCTTCCACAACTACCGCCACCCGTCCTACCAGTATGATGAGACCTTCAATGGCTGCCACTGGATTCACTCGTACGCCTACCAGAACATCCGTGACTGGCTCCTGCCTGGTCAGTGACACCTTATCCTTTTCAAACCAAAATTAATTCCAGAACACCATGAATTGACTAAGGTTTCTGATGTTTCCTTTCCTCCTTTCTTCACAAAAGTTGTCATCTGTGTACCGTTGAACGTCGATAAAAGACACAGATTGTAACGAATTATCAGATATAATGAAGTAAATCTAAAAATCGTCTGGCTGATATCAGTGTGTAAGGAGTAGATGCTTATAACAAATATCAGATGCAACGAAGCTATTTTCCTGTTGGGTGCGACTTCGTTATGGTGAGGCCTGACTGCATTTGATCATGCTCCAAATGATAGCTAATTGATTGCCTTTATAAAGTTTACTCTCTCTTTCCATTGGATGCTCAGGGGTGGGACTGCTGTGCCAATTGCTGCCATTTTGATACAAATGCAGATTCTTGCGCCAAACACAGAAATTGCACCACGCTGCGCCAAAACGACTTCGGCATGTGTACTCCGGCAGTGGCCACGAACAGCGAGCAGATTCGTTCACCGAAAAAGAGTGCGGCCGTGCACACTGCGCAGACTGCGCGACGGCGCCTCCCTCACAGTTTCTCATGATTTTCGTGGTTGTAACACTGTGCTTTTCGGTGCTTCCGGCAAGTGGCCGGAGCACGCGTGGCAACTCCCAGCTGTTGGAACTTTTTCACTCTCGGCCACTCACTGCTGTTGGAACGGCCAGGGCGGCTGCAGTTAGAGTACTAAAATACGGTTGAGTGGCGCTCGGCCCACTCAACTGAGGCTCAAAACAACGAAAACTAGGCTGAGGGCACTGCAAGCGAACTAGATATTAGGGAGGCGTGCGCTACAGCGGGTTCAGCGGGAGGGCGTCTCTGTGTCTAGGGCCGGTATACTGTGAAAATATTCCAATCTGTTTTTAGGCCCATATGGGCTAGGCCTGAGCCATTTTGACATATCACGAAGGGCTAATGGCAGATTTGGGATAAAAAGTCGCCGTTTCGTTCGAAAGGTTAAGCATCGATTGTGATAGCAAATTAGTATACAGCTATACGAAGTAAGGACAGTTGTTTTATCGGCCGTATGCACTTGTAAACGTTCGCTTACTAACTAAATTTACAAGCATGGTGTTACGTGCGCACAAGCAAACATTAACACATCTCACTCAATCACCACGGAAACTCGTCTTAACGCTGGAGTGAGGAAGCGCAGAATCAGCAGCGAGCGAAGTGACCTTCGTGCTGTCTATTGCTTCAACGCAAACTGAGCGGCAAGAACCCAGCACAGTACAAAGGTATGAGCCGTTCGCGCACCTACACACTGCCTCTAACGCAGATTGCTTTCTAGGTAGGCCCTGCGCGGCCGCGCAATTTCCAGTTGCTGCCAGAGTACAACGCTGCTCCCCTTCCAATTTCGTGCTGCCTCTCGCTTCAACACAAACTAAGCGGCGAAAACACAGCGCGCACTAAGCTATGAGCACTCGCACTCTGTCCCCATCACAGGTCGCTTTCAAGATAGGGCCTGCGCTGCCGCGCCATACGCAGCAGCCGCCAGAGAACGCCCCCTCTTCCTCCCTTTCCTCCCCCACGGTGCCTTGTGCGCTTCCTCCCCGCTTCCCTCCTCTTTTGTGCACGCGAGATTGAGCCGCCATCGTCGGCTCACCCTCGCACGCTTTCGCTCTCACATATAGCAAACGGCGCGCGGCGGTGATATTATCGCCACTGGACTCTATACAGGACATCACGGCGACGATGACGGCAGAAATGCGCCTGGAGTGTCCATATTACTGCTATCGCAATAAAGACAGATTGGAATAGTTTTACGTTATACCAGCCCAGGGTTGATTGCGGCTCTCTGGGTCTGCGGTGAGATATGGTGACCCAGCAATTATGTTACCGCGTCGATTGGACTGCATAATTTGAGAACATTTTCCGCTATCATCATGACCATCGGCGCGGTAATATATAGTTCGATTGTAGTTCTACCAATGTTTTCCACTTTACAGGAAAAAATGTGCCGTGCCGCTGCTCGAACGACTCTTCCATATTCTAGTACTCTATAGCTACAAAGCCTGCTTCTACTATGCGCTTTGTATTGGGTTATTCTCTGTTTCATCGTGGCCTCAAAGTGCACTGCCATATTCCATTATTCCACCAAAATTCAGATTGGCCTGCTTCAAGGTTCTCCAAAATGAAATTTACTCTGCTCCAAGCTGCTCCAAAATGTAATTTTGTCTGCTGCAAGCTGCTCCAAACTGCACTTTTACTTGATCGAAGAATTGCGCCAAAATTACTTTGGACAGTCCCACCCCTGGATGCTCTATATTTTCTCTATATTACTGTATGTATGCATGTATTTATGGTTTATGATGCTGCATTGCTGCTGCGTATTGTAGCGCTCAGGAGCTAGTCAAACTCTGCAGATATTTTTCTCTTAGTGCCACCCACTCACACACGCAAAAATAAAGTTGAACATTAAATGAGCTGAATATGTAGTTTCACCATATTTCTTGCGCATTGAGCATCATTAAAAACAGACAGCGCAACAACAGGCTAGAATTTTGAACATTGCAGTGAGTTTTGTTTTGTAAACCAATGTGGACTCCATGCCTGAACTCTGAAAATGAAGCTTCAAGGGCAAGATAGGCTATTTCTGAAGCCACCCAGGTATTTCATTAATATGATGCGAGTATTGACTGTATGACCTGTCAGCGTCTCTTATCGGCGAGATCGGAGATAGTATGAGCAAGCAGACAAAGCAGAGCGTTCAACTGGCGCTGGAGCCTCCACATGCATTGTGCAGTTCCTCTGCAGTGCTTTACAGTAATGTGGAGTATTGCACAATATGAAGTGTTCAGAATGTAAGAGATTGGACAGCTAGTCGAGCTTCGCTTGGAGGTCGGTCTGAAATCGACTGTGTGCACTTGTGTGAGTGAAATCCCCACACGACGTGAAGGATTCCTCATAATAATTTGTACATATGCTGTCAAAATGCTGATGGGTAAAAGAAACCAACGGTGGAGAAAAGTTCCACTTGATATTAGTTGAACGCAATTATCAACACAAGTACTCATGAGCATCTACCATTGTTTGAGACATTGTTAAAACAGTCTAGATGTCAGATCAGAAAATTAGACAACCCGAGAAAAGCTTCTGCGTCTTCACTGCTGCTGTCACTTAAGAATTGTGTTGCTGAGTCAGTGAAAATACAAATTTTGTGTCATTTTATTTATGAAGTGTTATGAGCACTGATGGCTAGCTTCGATGATACTTCCAATCTTAGTTAAATTTTTCCAAATCTGCCACAAATGGTGAAAGCTGACAAATAGTTAAAGTTCAGTCTTGTGCATGACATTGGTGGTAGAAGAATTCCAACAGAAATGTTAAACAGTGCATAGAAAATCTTTCGATCAAATGGATTCGTTTCTATAGGCGCGGTAACGAACGAGTTAATACATCAGTCTCATAACTGTACATTGCCACAGTGACATGAGTTCAATCCTCAGTGGGGGGCTGTGCGAAGATTTGTTTTTCTTTGCCATATAATGGAGCTGGCACTGAGGATGAGGGGATGGTGAGGGTGAGTAGTCGGCATGACGATTATGACAGCACATGGACAACATAACGTGGCATAGTGAAACAGATGGATAGGTGGGGCAAATCCAGTTTTGAGCCCTTAACGGTTGTTGCAGTAATATACCTTCTGCCAACTGTTGCTGTCTTCATTGTCAGGGTTGATCATGCTTCCCTGCATGCCTTCAGTAGAGAAGAATGGAAATTTATCTGTTTTCGAGAGTTGCAGTATACACTCTCACGTTTAATGAACAGGCAACGTCTGAAAGAGGCCGTTAAAGGGCCCCTAAACCACCCAGAGGTCGAAATTTAGTTGTGGTGTTGCAGTTGTGCACGAGTCTACAACGAACACGTAGCCGCGAGAATTTTTCGAAATGGTGCCGTAGTAGCGGAGTTGCACGCGTTTGATGATCGAAAAACGGCCCTCACTCGTTTCGCTCTTTCCTTCGCTACGGCTGGTCTCTCCTCCTCGCCGATTGCTGCTCTAAATGTCACGGGACATACGTCATCGCCAACGCGCTTCTCAAAACACTGCCTACTTCCGGTTAAGGCACGTCCACGCTAGCCATGCTAGCGGCACATATGCGGACGACGATATAGCCTGCCGCGCGAGAGGTGTCCAAAGTAGACGACAGTTCGGCCGGCGCCCCGCCCGCTGCACGATCAACGGGCCAATCGACGACTGCGAAGCTGCGCGCCTCTGCCACCGGCAACAAAAACGTTGGCTGCAGCTGAGTGCATGGCTACCGACGGGAGAGGACCGGCTCGGCTGTGCTCGCATTGTAGCCGACGGCGCCGTTAATATCAGCATATTTTTCTTCTTTATGTACATTTATTGTGAAGAGCGATAACAATGATAATAAAATATTGCAGCTTGTGAGCGTCTGTAATTCATTTCGAAGCACCAGTCCGCTTTAGCTTTGAAGGGAACCGGAAAAAGCCTAGCGACGATATCGGCGCCGTCGAGCGATAAGCGGCGGTTAGGCTGCCGCACAAATTAGTCCCGGTCTCATCCTCTCTACGTACGGCAAGGAAATCTCGTCGCTCGCGAGCAAAACCGCTGTCGAACGGCGGCCCGTGAATGGCAAACGGCGTGCGGCGAGTTAGCGTGCCGGTAACGTGGACGTGAACTCTGCGCTTCTCGGCTACCCGCTGTTGCTAGCGGTGCCGGCGCGTGTTATGCGAAGCGTGCCGCTATAGACACGCGCGCATAACATGTGTTGTGCGCACGTCTGTTGTTGTGTTGCGCGCACGTCTGGAAAGGCCAACACTGTCGCACTCTGTTCGTGCAGCTAATGAGACCGCTAAGCATGACTGTGTTGGAACACGAGCGATTTGGCACTTGTGTTGCAGGCTGTAATTACCTATGCGCAAGCGCGCACAAGCGAGCAACACGGCGAGGACGAGCAGGGAGCGCGCGTACCTGCTAGCAGACAAACTGGAAGTCGTAGGTTCTTGTTCGACCAATGGACCACATTTCCGCCGTTGACATCACCAGATTCCCCCTGCTGACATCATGACGACCGCTGGGGTTACCGGAAAGGCAAGGGGAGGAGGACGGCATTGTTTTTTTGGTTTTGTGGCGCGCCCGCGGCGCGTAGCGCTGCAGCGTTTGGCATTGTTAATCGTGACGGCAATCTGAACTCAATGCGCCTGTTTACTTGCAATGTTCAAAAAATATCTGAGGTGGTTTAGGAGCCCTTTAAGGTAAGTCCGAGTCCTTGACTTTTCAAATCAAGGGAGGAAAAATACTTGGCTCGCCGTAGCCGGTCAAGAGAATCATCTATGCGTGGTAACAGATAAACGTCCTTCCTTGTGACGTTGAGTTTTCTGTAATCAACACAGAAGCGGAGAGTGCCGTCCTTCTTCTTTACCAGGACAACCGGTGACGACCACGGACTGTTTGAAGGCTGGGTGATGCCATCGTCAATCTCCTTGACTTGTCGTTGAATTGCTTCTCGTTCTTTCTGCAAAACACGATATAGGCTGCTGGTGAATAGGACGTGCATCGTCGTAAGTAATTATCCTATGCTGCGTGATTGGCGTCTGAGTAATTATCCTATGCTGCGTGATTGGCGTCTGACTGACTTAGACGATCGAGCAAAGCAATTCACGCAACAGTCCTCGCAGTGCCGCCTTATTGTCCTCCGACAGATCGTTATTGATGTTGATATCTAGGACGCATTCTTCATCGCTGTCGCTTTCTCCACAAGCGAAACACTCAATAACGTCCTCCCAGGCTTCAGCGTAAGCGACGGCAGTGCCCCGGAAGACGTGTCGGTGCTCATTTGTGAAATTTGTGATCAAGACGTCAGCTTGGCCATCCCTAACGTCAACGATTCCTCGAGCGACGCTAATTTGAGGGTAAGTAGAAGGGAACGTTACACTCTGAGAGGACTTCGCCTTCACGTATGCCCTCGGACGTAACCGGAATCATGACACTAGCACTGAGGTGGTATCGTGACGCTGTCGTTGGAAATTTGAAGAGCAGCTGTGCGGCGGCTGGCGTTTCGTGTCGTTGCTTTCTTTGTAGAGAAAGAGATACAGCGTCGGCGGAGGTCGATGATGGCGCCGTACTCGCGAATAAAGTCTATTCCAAGTATTAATTCACGGGAACATTCTCGGAGAACAAGGGAGTTGATCGGAAACATTGAATTTAGAATTCGCACCTGAGAAGTGCACACACCAAGCGGTTTGACGACATGTCCTGCCAGCTGTCCGTACGTGCGTCCCTGTCCAAGGCATAAGGACTTTCTTTAAACGGCTTCACAGTTTTCCGCTGATAATTGAATAGTCAGCGCCAGTGTCGATTAAGGCAGTAACATTTCGACCGTCGATCAGCACAGGTATGTTCATGGAAAAGTCTCAAGCCTGAGACACTGGCGTCGTCAAGTCTCCGTCGGTCTGAGGTCGCTTCGATTGGAGGTCTTCGGCACATCCAGTATCAGCGGCCTCGCCTCGAAAGGTCGCCGACGTCAGTTTTCCAGGCGAGGGCTCGGAGATAGTCCTTGCGACATCCGCCTTGCCCCTCCCGAATAGGATGGCCGTGGTGACGGCTGATCGCAACTGGTGCCTTGATGACAGTGGCGCGTGCTGTCGGGTGATAAAATCTTCAATCCCAGGTGGCCTGTTGTCCGAAACGGGGTCGGGGTGAATTGACAGGAAACCCCTGGAGTCCAAGGCGGCGGTACTGGCACTCTCGGTATAAATGACCTGCCTCACCACAGTGGTAACAGCGGTCGCCGGTCGGCTATGCGCCAAATGTCCGATTTACGCGCGGATGGCCGAGCCTTGCCAAAATAAGGAACCGCCTGCGCTGACTGAAGCGTCGCATACGGGGTGACGGCAGGTAGGGGGCTGGTGCCGGGATATGGGGCCCGAATGCGTCGGGATAAGTCGCCCGCTGGTATTCGCTTACGGTAGGAGGTGTCGCTGGCGACAGGGCGGTGCATCTTAAAACGTCAGCTTAGGTTGCGCGTCGAGGTTCACTTGATGTTGTGAAGGCCTCAACTGGTGGAACGGCCTGAAGTGCTGCTTCGTAACGTGGTGCGCCAAGTGCATGCTGCACTTTGTCACGCACGACGCTAGCGATGAAGTTGGTTGAAGGCTGCTGCGTCTGATGCAGCTGTCGTAGCTCGTCGCAGACTACCGCTCGGATAATCTCGCGAAGCGACTCGACGTTGGTCGTGAGAGCTCCTAGGCCACTGGTAGCAGAGGAGATATTCATTTGCAGATCGTATTGGTGCGAGCGCTGGTGCAGGGCCTTCTCCATGGCGACGGCGTCAGTGAGAAACTCCGCAACCGTTTTGGGCGGACTACGAATGAATCCACCAAAAAGCTGCTCTTTCACTCCGCGCATCAAGTGGCGCAGCTTCTTGTCTTCTGACATGGTAGGGTCAATATTGCCCAGCATAGAGCAGTGATTATCGTTGAAATGGTCCTTTATTGCACATGACTAACCACTTATGTAACCAACAAAACAAGCCGTGATTGTTGTAGATGCATTCGTTGAACACCATTTCATGCCATACATGGCTGCACGTCTTCAGACCATGTCCGATAATAATAGATGTTGATTCTGCTCAGTGATCGCTCTGCAGTTGCTCTAGAGCTTGCTTTATTTTCTGTACAAAAATGCCCACGGAGTTCTGGAAGCAACACCACCTTTAGAAGCGGGTTGCCCTTATGAAAGCCAGGGGCAACTAATTAAGCTCAAGTATTCCTTGTTTTTGATAGATTCAAGCCCACCGCCTCCAATAGATGCAGTGTCGTCACCCTCTAACTCTGTAAAATCAGGATTGGTAAGCCGCATGGCTTTTGAGAACAAAAAATGATTTCAGGCTGCAATGAGCAAAATGCTACCTTGATGTGGCAGCTTCACGAGATGTGTCCAAGCGAGTGCAGACACTAGCCGTAACTTGCGCTATCTCAGTGGCTATTGTTTTGTAAAAGTGGCTATCCTAAGGATATTCAGAGAGCACTGGAGAAGTTGGAAATACCTTGTTGCTCACACACAACGAGCCATTTGGGGAGAAGCCCCAACCAGTGCTACATGTTAGGCTAGTTGGTGCTTGCTTAGTGACATCATGTAGTGCAAGGGAACGACCACAAGGAAACAAATACGTGCCACAGGCGCTTGTGACATGTGCTTATTTATGTTCCCTTGTGTGTGTGCCTTTGTGCTACATGATGTCGCTAAGCAACCAGTGTGCTGGTCAGGGGCGAGCGCTAGTTTACTTGCGAGCTCTCAAATGGCAAAAAAAGAAAAGAAAGCTTGAAACTGTTGCCACAGAACAGCGCAAAATTTAAGAGAGTCCACGTGTATCCCTCAGGTGTCATTCTCATTCAATGCAAGTAAAATACAGATAAACCTCGACATAGTGATGTCAGTGGCAATTTGATTAGTTATATCGAAATTTCGTTACATTGATATTCTACCTTCTGTGCAAATAAGTGCAGTTGCCGATAGATTTGTTTTCCACAGAACGGACGTAAATTTGTAGCAATTGTAAAAAGCAAATTGGAATGAGAAAAAAAAATTCCTTTTTGGGGGGGGGGGGGGTTGGCTTTGGGAGTCAGCGATGAAAGGTACGGTTTCAGGCCATGTTGCCAATAACTTCACATCGGCGGTACGAAGCGAAGCCAGCCGCACTTTTGCGTCGCCTGCAGTGGGACGACGCTATTATGAAAAGCGCTGGCAATGGGGAGCGAATGCTTCATCGGTCTCTCGCATCAATGCATCTCCAAAACTTGAGATTATGCAACAATTTCTTTATAGTGAAATTGTGTATAAACACACTTCGTTATATTGAGGTTCTAAATGCATGGTGTTCTATGGACAAGAAGTTATAAAAAGCTAAATACTTCATTATATCGAACATTTCATTTATATTGAGGTTTGTCGCATAAAGATTTGTCATATAGAGATTTAGCTGTAACACAATTCTGAATCCTTTCAGCCTTTTTTAATGTGACACTTTCTTTGCCTATCTCGCTCTTTATTGTTTGGTATGGGTTTTTCACCTAATAGGCATGTGAGTCAGGCTCCAGTGTCTGTGACACTGAATTTTGACCAACAGCGTAGTGCCAGTGAGCGCACCTCTGTTCTGCAGAATAAAATAATAAATCACAGCGTTAAACCAGTACATGTATTGTTCGCTCACAGCTACCTGTAAAGGACACGGACCTTTTTAATGAAACAGCACATGATAGTCAATGGATTCTCCGATTTTCTCGTGGAAGGAAAGCTTAGGAGAGGTTCGGGCTAGCTCGGATCAGTTGAAGAGATTGTGGCAAAAGTCACGCGGTGTTTTTTGCAAGGAGCACAGGGACTGGTGTGCCAAACATCAACATTGCCATAGCAGCCGCACTCCTGAAGCTCTTGCTGCTGCTCTCGGCCTCTGAAAAGTGATACAAGATTTTTCGGCCCGTGTCTTTCGAGCAGCACATTCTGTTTGTGAGACAAGCTGACTTTGGAGTGGGGCGTGTAAGCTTGAAAGTTGTGTTTTGGGTCTGTGAATGTGGTTTGTCAGCCAACAGCAGAGACACATTATCAGGGCGCGGGTCTTTGTCTTCATCTTTAGCCTGCCACGGAAAAACATGGGCGCGTCTGCTTCACTAAAACTGTTACAGAAGTTTCGTAGGTTTTGTTCTGACGCACGTCAGTACAAAGCTGGTGTACAAAGCAGTACAATCATCTCGCTCCAGCGAGATGATTGGAGGCGCAAAGGGAGATGACACACCAACATGGCAGCATTTCTTCCGGTTTGAAAAAACGTGACGTCACGGACTCTCCTATTTTGTTTCCTTGCTCCACGGATTTTCCTTAATTTCTTATATTGGGTTAGTGCCACTGGATGGGTGCCCGCTCTCGGGTGAATCCCCCAGAATCCCCTGTCTGGCCAGACCTCTCTTGTTCGTTTACTTATTTTGTTTTATTGGGCCACTTCTCGTATTCTACCACCATGACTAGGGGGAAAGAAGCCTTGAATGTATTTATATGTGCATCGCATTTCTCCTTGCATAAATTTCTCTGTGCCAGTTTTTCGACAGGCATCAAACATCGTCTTTGACGTCCTGACATCCCTGCAATAATGTCTCGCATTGTACATCCACCAAATTTGGTGTTTGCATTTTTGTATAGGTTGTCAAATATGTAGTGCTAAGCATAAACATTGCATTATATTAGTTGCAATGAGTTGTGTTGCAATTGGCCATTTCACAGAGATTCCAACATGTGCATTAGATCTGCATATTTTCTTTTTTTTGTTTGGAGCTGTACTGACTTCCTTATAAGAGCATGTATGTCTGCAAAATTTGGGATTTCAACAGTTGTCTGATGAATATGTAACTCGACAGTGCTGTCTCAAAAAGTAGAAGTTTGTTGACTTCATTTTTATGTCTTGCAGTGCCTAGGGAATTTTTGGTGACAATAAAAGGATGTTTAGTGAGACTACCTGAAAATGATCACTTTTTATGGAAATAATGAAAATATGTTCTGATATTTGCTGGCTAATAATACATGGATGATGCGTCCCTGTGTGCTAAAACATAGCATGATGTGCAAACGTTATCTGTGAAATTTTGTAAAAGAGTGCTAACTTGGGTCAGTTCACACACGTTGCTGAAAGGGTAACAGAGCATAGGGCAGGACAAACGAAACAAAATGGACAAAGCGTGGATTTGTTTACATGTGTAATTGGTGCATTTCTTGCTTTTACTTTTTTTTTCGCTTTGTGCTTTCATTCTGTCTTTTTATATCTTCATCTGGCACCTTTGTATATTTCCTCACGTGGAATTTTGCATCGGGACTCCTTCAAAGAAGCAACGGAAAAGAAAATGATAGGCATAGCATGAAGAGACTGGTAGATGGCAGTATGTATTAGAGAGCAAATCCAGGTAACTGATATGCCAGTCAAGACTAAATGAGGTTGGCTGGTTTATGTGATGCCTAGAGAAGATGAACTGGTGGTCTGTTAGAGCAACAGAATGAGTGTCCTGCGAAGGAAAATGCTGTGAAGGACAGCAGAGGACTAGCTGGAGAGACTATATTGGAATGCAATTGATCACTTGAGAGAGGCCTTCGTCCTACAGTGGACATAAAATAGGCTGATAAGAATGACAATGACTCCTTCAACTCCTTAAATACCCGAGGACAAGTTAGCTCATTGTGACAAAGGTTGCACTACTTTGTAATTTTGATACATAAATAAGCAATACACAATGTCTTTCGCTTTTGTTTTTCAACAAGAGCAGAAAAAGCTCTATAGCATTCCTGATGTTACATTTTTTAGAAAGAAATGACCAAAAAATGCAGGTAAAAAACAAAAACTGCACTTTTCATCAATTTTTTAAAATATGGCAATTATGGGGTTAAAGAGGTGGGTCCTGCAACATCTTTCAAAAATTGGAAGTGGGGTGCCTTTCAGGGAGTATATTCCTAGATAAGCTTTTGAAAAGGATGTAATAAATAACGGGAGGCATAAAGATTGCAACATTTAACTTTCCCGATATCTCCTCAACAAGTTTCCTATCAGCTGGGATGGTGGTGGTAGCAATGCCCTGCCTACTGCTCCTTTCTTACTTTTTTCTTCTTTGGAAGTACCTTTACTGTAATCATTTAAAGCATTCAAGGTTGGTGTGTGATAAGAAGTGCCGAAGAGAGGTGACACGGGACAGGCAGGATGTATTGATAAATCACTGCTTCCCCGTTTGCTAGAATATGGGAGAGGTCTGCCTGTATGCATCAACTTTCGCCCAGGAGTAACTAAGGGTCATGAACGCCAACCTAGTGGCTGGCGTATGAGCTGCTGGACAGGTCTATGACGTCATAGGTGGGACACAATAGAGGGGCCTTGAAAGCCAAAGGAGAGTTAAAATTCTGGAGGGCCGGTGCTTAGATGAGAAGCACACAGAAAAGAGCAATGCACACGTGTGTGGAACACACACGAGCAACACACATCTCATTGTGCTCACGAGTGGAATAATGCTTGACTTGCTCGTGCTTGGCAACATTGTCTACAGATCAGAAAGATTTCCCTACGTGTTTAAAAAGTGTTTCAGCGCCCCTTTAACAGTGTAGGTGTGGTTTGACTCATTTTGGCAGAGGAGTTGTTCTACTGTCAAGTGCTTGGTTAACCTCTATGTCTCTTTCCTGTGCAGGATGGCTCATGTTTGTGCAGAGCATGATGACGTTGGCGCTTATGTTTGCCTTGGGTGCCCTGGTCTTGCTGAGTGTGGTGCTAATGCGTTACATGCTGCGCTTCGAGATCATCTTCCTGCTGGGTGCATTCATCCTCGAGGCCATTACAGGTACCCACCTCTCTTGCCTTTGCTTCATCATGGCAGCTTGGGGCTGTGTTTTGTGTAATGATCCCTTCTCATTTTACAGTATTGGCCCACACAAAGCCACGCCATTGGTATTGCTGGAATCAGCCACTCAGTAGTACGGATGATAACAAATTAATAGTAAAGGAATCACATTCAGTGCGTCTGCATGTCCCCTTTTGATGCGTGTGCAAATTGAGTTTAGTGTTGATGGTGAAAATGCGCTTTAGATTAATTAATTGATGGATGGATGAATGAATGGAATTCAATACTGGTGTCACACGAGCAATCCAAAGGCCTTTGAAACGATAGTATATCAACTCAACAGTGAAGTACATGCTGCCACATGGGTGGCCTCATCGGCCATCAAATCAGTAGTTATAGAGTTGACAAAGCTGCATGGAACTCATTTGGAATCCCAAAGGCCTTCAAGCAGCGGACGCGGGCACCCTCATTAACAGTACATTTACTGTGGCGAGCAATAAGCACTGTGTTCAATGAAAAAAGAATAGCAAAAAGCTGTTTAGTCTGTAATGATAGTTTATTTTCTTGCAGCATGCGCCAGTAACTAAAGATATACATTATTTCAATTTGTCATTAAGATGCCGTCGAGCAAAGAAAACGCACTCTTCAGGTATACAGTCGAACCCACTTATAAAAATATTCAAGTGCCACGAAAATTCCATTGTTATAATCTATAATTGTTACAACCAGGTTGCATGAAAAAAGCAAAATAGGGGGATGGCAGACCTGTTGTGAGAAAACTATAATGGCTATAATAACTGTTTAACTCTGCTTCCTGTGTGCTCTGATCGCGTGTAACAGGCCACGGCTTTCGGCGTACAAGAATGGCACTGCTATAACAACTGCAAAGAGGGGTCACAAGCGGTAAGCGACATGTGAGCTCTGCTGAGGCATCGCTATGGTGGCCCCAAAAGGGGCCTTTTAAAGGATCCGAGAAGGTTGCCGTGGCAGCCTCTCAGCTTGAGAAATCCAGAAGAAACACTGAGGCGAGATCGCGACATGGATCTTGCCACATACTTCTCACTGGCTTGCACGAGAAAACCTCATGCACGCTTTCCTAAAGCCTTGCTTCACGCGAAGCTTGCCAACATCCTTCTCCAAGGCATCCAGGTGCTTCACATAGTGCAGCGGAAAGTCCTTCGTGACAGTGAAGCCTCGGAGGGACTGAATCATCGTCAGGGCCTCCTGCAAGGACAACATTGAGGCAGCCTGCCCTATCGTGTCGTTGCTGCCGTCATTGCTGTCACTGTCGCCATCGCTATCCGATGTGAGCATGTTCGCGATGATCGCTTCATCGGTCAGAAGTTCTGATGTTTCTAATGCGTCGTCCGCATGTAGAAACTTCGAGTCCTGAAGCATCCTCGTCAACTTGTGGACCAAAGTTCAGGCACCACTTCGTCGGTGGGAGCTTTGCAGGCTTCATATAAGTCACTGGTGCCTCAGACAATACACGCTTTCCTAAAGCAGTTCCGCACCGTAGAAGTGCTTACGTCGGGCCACGCACCAAACATAAATGGCAAGGCCATTCATTAATAGATTGATCTTCAAGTCTGGTTGCTCCCTGCTTGTCTGCGTGGTTATGTCCATAAAGAAGACTAACTTGTTCAGGACGCGGCAATGATACATGACCTTAAAATTGGCGATGGACGCCGGCGTCCATGGACTGCAAGCCAGCCATCGTGCCTGGTGGCAGGAAAAGAACTTCCACGCTTGAGAGCTTAGCCATGGAGTGGTGGGCACTACAATTATCTAGGATGAGAGCCACCTTCCTCTTAGATCGCTCCATACGTTGATCGAACTCAGCAGAGCCACTCAGCAATGCACTTTCTTTTCACCAGCAACGTCGTGCATTGCCAATGATCAGTGGGTGGATCAGCCATCTTCCATTTTGGCGGCGAGTCAAATGAGGCAAAGAAACCACGAGCGACTTAATGAGCACGAGCGACTTAATCTGTTGGAAGAACTACGGAGAACGAGGAGCTATCGAGCAATCTGGGAGCAGCACTGTCAGCACAGTTGGCTTGGTCCATTTTTGTTTTTGAAGGTGGCACTGCATAGAACTATGGGTACAGCCCATTCATGTTTGGAGGGGTGGATGGGTGGGTGACAGGAGAGAGGAGCGTGAGACTGGTGATGCGGAGAAGGCTGGAAAACAGGCTTTATTGTATGAGCACACGGCAGTCGTTGGGGCGTTGGACGAGGGTGCAGCGGCTCGAATTTCTCTTTTTTTGTGTTTTTTTTTTCAAGGATATCGCATTCCATTATCTTTCGGCATGGACAGCCAGCAGCCAGACTTCGTTGTTATAACCGATAATGCAGCATGGGGGCATTGTAGTAAGTGGATTATTTCACCATAGAAAACATACAAAAGTTGACGGTGCAGCAGCTTCTCATTGTTATTCTGATATATTGTTAAAACTAGTATCGTTATAAGTTGGTTCAACTGTGTTGCAAATGATTGCTAGGGACGATCACTTTTAGAGATGCAGAACCATCGCTTGCCACTTGGTGTCAGATGGCGTAAACATTTCGACGGTTGACGAGTTTGCCGTGTAGCAGAGATACAGCTCCTTAGAGATAAGTATAAAAATGTTAAAGGTCATCAACTTGATCGCCATGTAAAAATGCCCATGTGGCCCGGGTATAACAATCTGAAGCAACACAGGGCAATTTAATTGTGCTGTAGTGGAGTTTGACCACCCGGTGTTCTTTAGTGTTCACCTAAAGCATGGCACACAAGTGTTTTTGCTTATGGCCCCCATTGGAAGGTGGCTGTCACAGTTCAGAATTTTTCCCGCAAGGACCTTGTTTGAGGCCTGTAGATGTGTGGTGCATATTACAGTGTAGATCGCTTATAACGTAAGTCGCCGGAGTCGCGAATATGCGCACTGTAAGCGGTACTGCACTATAACCAAAGCAACAATTTTCAAGGCCCTGCACATATGCAAAACATGTGCACCGAGCTGCCACGCGTATGCGACAGTCGAGGAATGCGGCTAGGAACGTTTGCATTCAATTTACAGTCGAATCTCGTTAATTCGAACCAAATCACACGGCGGCGCCTCCGACCAGCATTGCTCTGGCACCGCCATAGAGTAAAAACTTAGGAGAGACCACTCCAGGCTCAATGTTGTGCGCGAACAAAACAAAAAAAAAGAAAGAAAGAAAACGCGGACGGAAATTGCACCCTCTCTCAAATGGCAAGGTCACCGATTCTGCATTGCGCCGGAACATGCGTGCTACGTGCCGACGTCTCAGCCAGGCTACCATAGCCACGTGTAGAAAACGGCAGTGAACCCTTCTTTCTCCTTTATGTATTTTTTACCTCCATGCCTTTATGCTTCCTCTACTTTCTAGTCACGTGTCGACCTTGCACACTGCGGCTACGGCGCAGAGGGAAGCAGCGGCGCTGTCCCAACTGCCCACTGCAGGCAAATGGCCGCTTCCCGATAATGGCAGAAAACGAAACTTCGGGGAGCTGGCGCTGGGCCGGCATGGAGTGGCGGCACCTGCATGGCGGCGGGCGCGCACGGTGACAGTCGAAAGTGAGGGAGCTACGAGGGATGGCGAGGGGAGCCACTGAAGCGGCGGGGTTGCCGAGGCGAAATCCGCTTCCCTGCCGCCCTCCTCCCTCACATTCCACGGTCTCCGCGTGCGCCCTTCGCCGTCCTGTGCCGGCGCCGCCCGCTCCCTGATGTTTGTTTACTGCCGTTATCATGAAGCAAGCATTGGATGGCGTTGGCAGTTTCGCGGCCCTCGCTCGCTATGCGCGGCGTGATATTTCACGACTCGCACTCAAGATTCTGGTTTCAGCCTCACTGGCTGTTCGTTCGCACCACGTGCCCTTCTCCTCCACTTCGTCTCTCTTTCTTCCTCGAGCACTCCTTGGGGCGCCCATTTGAGGGGAGCGTTCGCCGTCTCCACTGACTTCCGTACTCCCAGGCAGCCGCACTGTAACCGTTATTTCGTTTCTCGCAACTGCACTATAAGCGATACGTGTATACATGGAGTGCTATGGGAAAATTAACGGGAGTCTGAAAAGACCGCACTATATCCGGTCCTGCACTATAAGCGGTTACGTTATAAGTGGTCTATACTGTATCCTGTATTTACTCGAATCTAACGCGCACTTTTTTTTCGATAAAACGGGTCGAAAAATTGTGTGCACGTTAGAATCAAGCACGACCCTAAATCTGCGTTACCATATCACCATTGGCATTTAGAAATGGCCCCCTCGTACGCGCTTCGAGCCTAGCTGCCGTAGCTTCCTCCATGTGCTGTTGTATGTGTGCTTAGGCATTAGGCTATCGTCTTTTGCGTCTGTCGTCCCATTTTCTGCGTTTGCTCTATCAGCATGAAGTGTCGAGTTCATCATGATGCCGCATTTAAAAGGAAAGTGATCATGTGTGCGGAGACTGACTGAAATTGGGCCGCATTACGGGCATTCAGGAGAATCTGAAACTTGCGTGTGGGACTGGCACAAACACAAGGAGAGGATTCTTGCCAGCAAAGCAACGCGGAAGGGTTTTTTTGAATCGATACAGGACAGTATTCTGTGGCAATCCACTTCGGCGATACGATCGCCTTGCCTATCTTGAAAGCGATCTGCGACAGGGAGAGAGTCCGCCGCGCTCTGTGTGTTCGCGTTGAAACGAGAGACGTGCTAGCACGAAGGTCAATTCACTTGCCGCTGTTGCTGCGCTTCGTCGCTCCAACGTCTTGAAAGCAAGTTCCCGCGGTCATCGAGCGAGATGTGTTCATGTTTTCTCGTGCGCGCGTGACACCATGCTTGTTAATTTAGTTAGTAAGCGAATGTTTACTAGTTTATACGACCGATAAAACTACTATCCTTCGTATAGGCTGTTTACTAATTTGCTTTGCTATCGCAATCGATGCTTTGCCTTTCGGGTGAAACTGCAACTTTTTTTTTTATTTATCGCAACTTTAGTGCATTTGGAGTAAGTCTGCTTTTCCAAATGAGAGAGAATTGTGCATGAGGTCCGTGGTACTGTAAGGAATTATTTTTCTCTCTCTTTTGGTGACGGAAAATGGATGCGCGTTACAATCGAGGGCGCGTTAGAATCGAGTAAATACGGTAATTACATCTGTTTTTTTACAAACTGTTGTAAAATTTCTTGCCCATTTTTCGTCACTGTGGGCAACACACCTTGAACTAAGTTGAGTCTGGTATGTGACATTGTCTTTCTGATGATCTGGACACGTAGTGCGGTGCATGTTTATGTGCAGCGGTGCCCGTGTTCCTGTCAGTGGCGGTGTTTGGGGGCATGTGCTTCGACCGCTCCTGGCTACAGTACCCAAATTACAACCACCTGTCATGGGCCTATGCGCTTGCCGTGGTCGCCTTCTTCTTCCACACACTTGCCGCCGTGATGCTGCTAGGAGAGACCTTCAAGGCCCGCGAGCGTCGGCGACGGGCCAACAACCTCATCTACAACATGCAACCCAGGTCTTGAGCTGATGCTGCTACTACCACGCGCTCATCATCACTGCCGCAGTCTCTTTTTTTGAGGGGAGGGGGGCATGGGGTGGCATCTCCACTGGGAGCACATTGGCATGCGCATGAGAGCAAGCATTTCACGGCCACTGATGCTGAGTTTGTTATTCAAAGTGAACCAGTTTCTTTCGTGTAACAGTGCAAAACTATTATAGAAGAGACAAATGAGGACATGTGCTGCCTTGAGGGTGGTGTGCTTTATTAAGCAACATTGCCTTGAAACAAAAAAAGACGGTCTTAAAAAAGCAAAAGCACAGCACGTATGCCCACACTCTCCAAGGACGTTGTTGTTCGTTTGATGAAGCAGTGGATAGTTTGCATATGCGTCAGCATCTTCCAATGCCATCTGCACCGCCTCAGTGATTAGGGCTTTATGACTGCACTGTTACACAGAAACAATGCATTAGAACAAACTAACCAAATCGTTTAGTTAATTTTCTACCAGAGTGTCCTGTAATGGAAATGCAGTGACGGCCAAGTTAATGAAGCCAGTGATAAGTAGTCGTTCAATGACTGTCACTGTTGACCCATACTTGTGCCATGGCTGTATCCAACGGGCACATGGTGTCATTGGCATGGGAATATTACCCCTGCCTCGAAAGTGACGTTCACTTGTTAGCACCACTTTCAAGCATGTGTAATCATTGTATTGTAGCCATTGAATCAATTTCTAGCAGCATCTATTCTTCCTGTTTGTTGCACTGATTTTAGTACCAGCAACAGGAAGTATCGTTCTTTGTGCAGGCTAGCTGCACTGCAGATGATGTAGTGGCTGTAGCTAGTTGATCAACGATCAACACAGCAGGGTAGTGCAAGGCTTGCTTAGTTATTTGCATTCAAGAATGTCCAGAGTTCTAATATTGATTTGTTATCGCCCGGTGATTTACTGGCACAGGTAACAGTGATTACAGACAAACTGTATCCTGCATTGCTGCTCCCTGTTCGGAAGTGCCTGTTACAGATGATAATGCACTGCCAGCCTTATATTTTTACATGTATCCCGTGAAGGTCTGAATAGTATATCTGTCAAGTTGTCCTTGTGATACGAGATGAGCTGTAAGGGTCTTGAAGTTGCAATAATGCTGGCTTCTATGTGAAACCTTGAGAACAAAAGGCAGCAAGCAAAATCTGGTTCTTCATTCCAAGAGAACAGCTGTGGCACTTATTGCCTACTCTGTTCTGTAGTAAACATCATCAGCACTTCCTGATACAGTCGACTTCTATTAATTTAACATTAGGTCAATTTGTTCCGTCTGTCAATTAACACTGTGGCGGCACTTCTAAGAATCTCTGATCCATAAACGTGTGCCATGACCCACTGGTGGGTCTCATGCCACATGTGTTGTATAACCCTTTGGCAAGTTGTACTCTTTTGCCAATTGCCATATTCAAAAGCAAGTTTGCATCTGGTGTTTGACAGATGTATTTGAAACATATTTGGCTGCTTGGTCCTCTTCGCGCAATTGTACAGTCAACCACGTTGAACTAGGCCATCACCTAATATTGATGATGCTACTATGAAGCTGTGCGAGCATTTGTTGCACAAGAACAGACATGGGGCTGAGGTCAATGCTTCAGATACAGTGTCAGGAAGTATGTTTTAAATTTTAGCCAGATTGCTGTGGAATACTGAACATTTGGTAGAGCACCAGGCCTAGATAGGATAAACTGTGGGCGCGTTAGTACTCAACTTTCACACACAGGTAGCATTTGTCAGTGCATGAAGTTGAGTACTGTGAGGTGATGTGTGCAGCATCTGCTTCCTAGTGCAGGGTGCTGACCATTATCGCAAAATATTTCTAGCAAATAAAATTCTATTTCACTGCAAATTTTGAACTTCGCTTTTAAACTGAACAGGACATTTCAACATTCTTGCATATCCCAATAAGCGCGAACAATGGAAGTCGACTGTATTTAAACTGTGGGAAACATGTTTTTTTTTACACATTAGAGCCATTGTTGAACAAAATAGCCTTATACTGAACTCATAAGAGTCTTTGCAACTGACGGGCAATGAGATATAACTGCAATGTATTTTTGTGGAAAGTACAACACAAAGTAATATGACACCTTGCTTTCTTTCCAATTTCACTAAGTGCCTTGAGCTGAATTTTTAGTACTTTTAGCACCTTAAGCATTGTCATTGTAGCATAGCATTGCAATGAGGCATTAGGCCATCTCATATATCTCTACCACACGTGCACCTTAGGTAGTATTTAATGAATGTCACTGCACTTAACTATATGTATAGCCAAGTTATATATGAGTTTACATACAAACGGTAGGGAGGGTAATGAAATCCACTTTTACCTTTCAACTGCAATTTTGACCACTTGGGTTTCTTTTTACTATTTACTTAGTCCAACCTTGTTACTGTGGGGCTATAAAGGGATAATAAAGAGAAAAATAATTTGAGGTTTTGCCCTTCTACAAAACCGAAACGCCACTATTGCCTTGAGAGAGACTTGGTAATCCAGAAAAGATGCCAGATCCAGCCGGCCCGGCGCCAGCTTAGGGTACGGCCACGCTAGCGGCAAAAATGTGCGTTTTTGACGCGTGGCAAAAATGCGCGTCAAAGCGCATCAAAACGCGCAGCAACGTGTCATGTCGCGCGCGGCAAAATCGGCAGGAATCAGGGGTGTTGCAGCGTGCCGCGCGAAATGGGTTCGAGACCCAATTCGCACGGCATGCCGCAACACCCCCGATTCCTGCCGCTTTTGCCGCGCGTTTTTGATGCGCGTCAAAAACGCACGCGTCATGCCACGAGCAGCAAGTTGCCCCGCGTCAGCGCCTTGCCGCGAGGCCACCGTGGCAAGTGCGTCTCGCCGCGCGGCAGCGCGATAAGATCTCCCGCGCTCTCCGAACACGCGAGCAACATCGCGAGTGCTCGTTTCATGCGAGACGACGATCGTCGATTGAAAATCCGGCGCAGACTGGCGGCGGTCTGGTTGTGATGGCTCCGTCGCTCTTGATTGGTTCTTCATCTCAGGGCACGCGGCATTTGCCGCAGAAATGGGTTTCGAACCCATTTCGCAGCGACACACCGCAAAACCCCCGATTCCTGCCGCTTCTGCCGTGCACGGCATGATGCGTTGCCGCGCGTTTTTGCCGCGTCGTTTTGCCGCGTGGTTTTGCCGCTAGCGTGCCCGTACCCTTATTCGGCGCACTGCTGAGAGCGTTGTCGGTCCCACGGCATGTTCGAATTAACCGTCGCAAATGCTTTCGCGTTCGAATTACCGAGCGTTTTCGCCCATTGCAATACACAAAACTTTGACGGGACCAGAGCGTCAGTTCGAATAAACCGGCTGTTCGAATTAACGAATTAACAAGATTCGACTGTAGTTGAAGGATTCGAAAATTTTTTGCAGCATCAGATTGGAGAGACATCCTTTAATAGTGAGGCCATTCTATGATTAGTCAGAAATGTGTTTCAGGGCTGCTTTAAATCTGACGATTCGTTATATCCATGTATAGTTATATCGAGGTTCGACTGTAATGAGCAGTTTTTTCATTCCGCTCGCATCAAAATGCAGCCTCTGCAGTTGGAAATCAAACAGGGGCCTCATGCTCCCCAGCAGACAGCCACAGCAATGGAAAAAGGGAAATTTTGCTGCCAGTTTCCTGTGCTAATGTTTGGGCTTTTTCTGCTGCAAAAAAAGCTTAGAAATGGTACTGAACCAGTCTAAAATGATTTGATGCTTCACTTTAGTGTCCCTTTAGTGAGTCTGCCGGACGAATACTGTGCCCCAATTCAAGCCGTGTAACACGTGTGTGTCTGTGGTATGCGAAGTGTGTCACAGGTGTAGCGAACTTTTGTGCAATAACAGCTTTTCACTGCCTTCGAACTGCCCTGTTAGAAGAGTGAACAGAATGGTTTTGAAAGTCATTGCAAGTTGGGTTATGAATACTTAGCACAGAGAGCATGTACGAACTGGCATTTGTCGCCACAAGTAGAGCATGGTTATGGAATGATAGTGTGTTGTCATGCTACAATCTGAAATTTAAGAGGCAAATAATGGCTGCACACAGGCATATTAGTTGTGCCATTGCATGTGAGTACTGTGCAGTCGCAGCTACTGGTTGGGTGACTGGCAATGGCTGAAATACCATGCACAACTGCAAAACGAAGGGTGTGGGAAATGTCCCGACTAAAATGATGGTTGGGCATAGCACATTGTCGCAATACACTAAGGCAGCAGGAAAGTTATTTTTAATAGAATCAAACAGAAGTGATGTCAAACATCTCACAAGGCAAGCAATAACCAGAGTGACCAGTTTTAGTCATGTAGCTGTTTTATGTGTTAGTCTCCTTTACTTAGGAGTACAAAGGCAATCTGCAATAGTATATGACTGAGCCATATGAAGAAAGGCTTGCATAAGCATGCAGCTAGCATATATATATTTTTAAAAGGTGACTTATTTAATTATCCTAGAATTTCATTGTCATTTAAGCATTGTCAACACTGTGTCCTTATTTTGTCCATTATTTCTGATACTCGCGTAAATAAAAAGCTGTGTGACACTTGACGAGATTGAGGCGATGCTTATGCTTCATGCACAAGGGATTGAAATCGAAAATAAAAAGGCATCAAACATTTATTAAGCAATGGTATCTTTTCCATCCAACTTGTGCACTCTTCTCCGGCTACAGAAAACACTAGATTTGTTGGATGAGTAATTTTTCACTAAAATGCACTTCCTACTCCCTCTCCATATATATATATATATTCGTCTTGCCCTGTATGTGTCATGTTCTCATGTGACATTGTCATGTTGATGCACTATCATGTCCATGCCTCAACTTTCCCTTTCTTTGGTCACTCCTGTGGGCTCTCTTCTGTGCTCTCTGTTCTCGCTATGCCTGTGATGCTTGGAGACTTCATGGTTCGTAGCAGTCCTTGAAAACACTTTGAAAATCCAAGGTCCTGAAATTCATATGGTTCAATTTCATTTTTGGTCGAGCTTACGAAATTTTGCTTGGATCAAGAGGATCCAATTAGCAGCATGTGTGCTGGTCGATGGCAGAATTAATGTGGAATAATTAAAGTTTGCCTGTTGTTGATGACACTTTTTTGTCTTTTAGTTATCTACAGCCTTATTTGAGTCATCAAAAATGCTTTGTCAGAGCCTTGGAATCCCTTGGAATTATTTTTTTCTACAAAGACTGCCACGAACCCCCACTAACCCATTTCTGACTAACAGCTCCTCCCTTCTGTGACCTGTCCCTAACACAGGCCTGGAACTTCCCTCTCTCTGCTTGAAGCCACACCTGTGGAAAAGCCATCCACTCCAGCTGAGTAGGCGTCCCCATACCATCGGAAACACAGAGGGGGATAGCCTATGGGTGGGATAGCCCAAGCCTTCGTCACCTGGAAGTTTCCAAAGCAACGGCCCAGGTCATCTGATGAGGACTCGTAAATGTCAACAAGCCGTGTTGGAGAGACATTCGATGAAAGGCCCATGACAGAATTGATGCTTTTAATTGGCAAGGACTTTGTACATTTCTTTTGGCTCTGATGTGGTCCTCGTGGGCCTTTAATAAGTCTTCAGCAACAGAATGCGGGGGAAAAAAAAAGGCTATCATGTGTAGGGAACAAAAATGAAAATTTATGGCTGCTGAAAGTAGGCTTATTGAAGTCGCTGAATTGCAAAATTAGGCTTCTGGTGTGTAGACAGTGCAGACCAATTTTGAAGTCACATTGAACAGTTTCCTGGGAATTGCAATAAGCCAGGCCATGAATGCACGCAGCCCCACTTCACCATGTTTTGTGGAAATATGTGCCTGTGCAGATAACGAATAACCTCGATGAAATTTTTTTTAGTGATATGAGCTGCAGAAATTCATACAGGCATGTTGTGGAGACGAAATTGAAAGTGGGGCTTCCCACTGTAGTGGCTGCTGCCGTAGAGTTTCTTTCCAAGTTTCTTACGAGCACTTGGGGCTACTGTGGCCTCTTTCCTTCGAAGTAGGGGTTGTGGGGTTGGATCTCTCTCAGAGCCAGTACTGCTTGAAGAAGTGTCTTGCAACTGGTGTTCCATCTGTCACAGTGGCTTAGTCTGTAGTAGAATGGCATGCAAGATGGTTTTTTTTTTATATACTAATGTAAGGATTTGTTATTCAAACAATAGTACTTGTACTAGAGTGTTCAGCTATGTAAAATGAGAACAGTGCCACCATCAGGTCAGTCAATTTGTTGAAAAGGCGGGAAAGTCAAAGTTAATTGTGCATCAGGGGTGCAATCGGAGATTGTTGTTCGTATTGCGCATTCAGTTTTGATTGGCCTAGGCCGTGCTGACATCGTGACGTCAAAATGACTACACGCTCCTGTCAGTCATGTTGAAATGAGCACGTCATCTGCAAGGAGCAGAACGTGACAGGAGGTGTTTCGTTTGAATGATCACGCACTCACCACGAGACCAGTGTCACACGGCATGTCTGGTGGATTGTCGCCGTCCTTTGTCTAAGTTCGCCCTGTGAAACATTGTGGATCAACACCAACTTACCCAGTCGCATACCTTCCTACAGTTTATTTCTAGTTCCTCGGGCCCTAATAACTCTGTGCTCACGCACTTATCCTTTCTTGTATACCCAACAGTTTCAATCGGTGGACCGACCTTGAAAAAGGTCGGTCCACCGACCGAAACTGTTGGGTAAACAGCACTTGTCTCTGTCGCCTCTTTTGCCGTCCTTTGTCTAAGTTCACGCTGTCAAACATCATGGTGGATTGGATTCATATGGCGGCTGTGGCTATGGAATGGCACGTTCCGATCCAAGCCATAGTCTAATTCTAGAAAATGGCAATTGCAATGGGAGCTTCGGTTCTTGCGTTGGTGTGCTCGAGGAGGAAGCAGAGCTGTTGGAGGTGCGAAATCTGTTTGAAGAGATGGAAGAAAGCAAATTCTGGCATCGCTTTCATTTTTCGAAATGAACAGTGTATCGAACAGCTCGCGCTGACGTGCCGAGACCCAGGGGCCCAGTCGGATATTGCTGTGCGATGACACTGTTGTTGCTTCTTGAAAACCTCGCCATTGTTCCCGTCATTTCTTTTTTTTTTTTTTGCTGTGCATGACACCACCTGGTGACCATGTCGAGAAACTAATAGTAATAAATTGTAGTAGTCATACGTATTACTATTTGAGAATGTGTTTAAGCTTGAGAAGAAAAAATAAATTTTTTTCGTATCAAAACTTTATTCATTAGATGGCGAGAAACATTTTGTTGTGTAGTACATTATCCCCAAGCAGACGACATACGAGGCATGTAAACTTCCGGGGAGTTCACTGCTTGCAGATTGGCTGCTCTCTCTCTCCCGTTCTCAGAATTTTTGCAGACGGCGTAAATAGATGGTACGGCTAATAAGTATGCTATCAGAACAAAGGCCAATCTAGTAAGTAAAGTACAACTTACAGGGCACTGGAACACTGGTAATAACTGCTCTTAATACCCCAAATATCGACGTATCCGTTGCAAAAGTTGCTATAGGATCAATTGTGACATTGCAGCGACTGAATGCATTCTCCTAACGTAACAAAGATCTCCTATTCCCCCTCAGCTTGAGCGTTTGCTTGTTGAAGCAATAAAATTTCACTTATTTATGTACTATAAAGTAAGTTATGAAAGAAGCAAGGCTTCTTTTTTCATGAAGATTTCAATTCCAAAAATTATTTGCACTTCCATAGCATCCTTTAGACCAAGCCACATTCAAGAGAAGCCAAAACTTTCGTATTCTGCCATTCATGATGTCCCAGCGGTCTTTTATGAACTCGCATAGATGGTGCCAGCATAATTTCCTGTAGGTAGTATTGTAAGAAACTCTGCAGCTGTTGATAAAACCGGGTCATTCATAAAGATGTGTAGCTCTGCAGCATTACATCTTGGTCTCGGTTACTTGCAGAGGCCTGCCTTATTTTCATGCTGTAAGAACCATATGCTGCCATAGCTTGTTCCCAAACTGTAACTTGTTTGCATGAAATGCGTAATAAGCTTGCCGATTGCAGTACTTTTTCGAAGATAGAACCGCTGACTGTGTGTATCAGTGCTGCCAACGTCTGGATACAATTTTCTCCAAGGAAGAAAAAAGATTCCCTTCATTTTTCAAGCAACATGTGGAGATCCAACTGAAAGCCGGTTATTGCAATGGTGAACTTATGTTGAGCTTTGTTTAAAATGAAAACAAATTTTATATTTAACTTCTTTCTAAACTCTTTTTAGAGAATTTGAATTGTGTAGTCATTGCTTTTAAACTGAGAGATGTTGCAATACCAATTGGGCTTCAAGAGTATTTATGTACAGCAATTCAAAGGATGAAATGGAGCCAAACTTTTTCAAAAGGCATTGCCTCTGCTTTCAGAGTGTGGAAATAGTTCTTCTGTAAATGCTTTTTGCAATATTGAGCAGTGACAAAGATGATGTGGTACAAAATATATATTAACGTGTGCAATGCAAAGGATATCAACGCCTGCTTAGTCTCCATTTCACAGTTAGTAGTTGATGCTGGGAAGTCTGGCATAAAATTAGCAATACTCAAAATCCCTTCATTTAGAGAGAGGTCTCCGAGTTGGAAGCACTTATGTACTCATATAACTTGATCTTCTCATGAAAGCCTCCTTCAAGAGGTAACAATCAAAGCCACAAATCTCATCTGTCTGCCTTTTAGCATATTTTTTTACTCTTAGTATCGATGCTGTGTGTATTGTAATGATGGAAGTACAGTTGAAATTAGGTGCCTTTGGTGCTCACTGAAGTCTCCATTATAGTTCGTGTCTTCTTCGTGATCCCCTTTTTACTCTAACACATCTCAGCCATGAGCTGTCACTGTTTAAGCCATCCTGAGGTGTCGCATTGTTGCACAGGTGCTTGAGATGCTGTCTGAATGCACTGGCATGGAATTCATAACCTTCCTGATAACAAGCCTTCTCGTGGCAGCTTTTTTATCCCATGGCCTCACAGCGCACTGATTACAGCTACTCACTGTAATTTATAGCTCTAATAATGATCTTTTTGGCTCTCAGTGGTTCATATTGTTCCAAGTTGAATATTTCAGTAGTGTCCAAAACATAGTTATCAGTAATTACATGCACACATATGCACACAAAATCCGGTTTGAACAAGTAAACAGCCAAGACATACATGTACGACCTGGTTTGTTTGTAGAACATTTGTTGCACTGGCTTGCCATCGTACATTGTGCAGTTGGTATGTGTTTCGTGATCTGGCCATCGCCAAAGTGTATATGGCAAATTAAAGGCACTGGTGCACACTTCAAGCAGTTAACCAAAGTACTCTTTGGCACAAAGCATGTTCGTGATTTTTTTAATGCATAGCGCCGATTCGATGTAGGAGATGTAAAGCAGCATTATAAATGTCTAAAAAGTGGTTTCAATGAATTCATTTTTGTGCTCAGTTATTTATAGCAATGTTGGTCCTTTCATTTAGCTTTTCTTTTACCGAGTGCTCATATAATTTTCAATGCCAGAAAACTATTTAGGGAGAGGGTTCACTTTGGGCATAAAAATAATTAAGGCACATATCCAAGCGACTAATGGTTGTGTGATGTAACAGACTGGACACAGCAACGCTTTGTGAGAGATGATCTCCCTAATGGTGCACCCTGACTGTCGCTCTCCTCCTCTCTTTCCCTCGTTAAGGACGGCGCCGGCTGATCCGGCAACGCGCCTTTACCTTTTCCCTGCCGACGGCACCTCAGTCTGAGGAGAGAGCACCCACGGCTGACAGGCACAACCCCCTCTCCTCTGTCGCCCGACTAACTGCGACCTTGACGGGGCAGCAAACCGTGGTCCTCCCCTCTTGCCTGCTGGCCAGGCCACTGGCGATAGCATAGGTGCTGGGCCCAGCGTAAGCTGCAATCACACTCCCTATCTGCACCTCACGTGCTACTTTCTCATGTGCCGACACCAGTGCCTGACTCGCTGTAGTAAACGCGGGAAGGACGATAACGGCTGGTGAAACTGGGCAGACTGGCAGAGATGTAGTGGCTGCAGTAACGAGGCTTTGTAGTGGAAAAAAAGGAAAGGTGTAGCAAAACAATCACTCCTAATGCAATATATAGAGCCCCTTCATGGCACGTGCATCAGTGATTGCCACTGGAGGCACCACTTTTTCGTGACTACATTGATTCTGAGCAAGTGATTCAAATAGGGGAAAGCTCTGGTACTTGGATGTTGCACCCGAACGACTACGAGTGCTAGAGGGTAAATGACGGGGCGCACGCCACGAATAGCTGCAGCCTGGTGATTGCTGTGCACTCCTCGATGAAGCGTCACCTCAGTGATAGACATACGAGCTACACGAAGCAATGAAATGTGAGAAGCCCGAGTAGCAGTGATCTGCCCCCTTGCATCATGCACCTAGGAGCAATATAATTATTAAGTCTTGAACTGGGAGTACCTCTGGTAGGGGGCTCTGATGTACAGCCAAGCACACGCCTGTGCTAGCAAGAGAGTCGAAACAGAGGGCTGCTCCAGATCCAGCATATGGCATGTATTGTGTATGCCACACAACATAAATCTGGATAATAGTGATTAGTGTCCCCGATAATAAAATGGCATTCTATATTTCTACTCTCGTTTTCTTGGTTGAGTCATTAATTGGGTGTTTCAGCAGCGACTGTTTCAGATTGATTAGTTTAGGGGGTTTGAGAAATTTTTTTACAATCAAAGTTCATAGCAGTAGTGGACATCTATATTAGTGTGATGATCACCAATGCAGTCAATAACTAATTTTGCTTTTAGCTTTTTGTAAATTAAAAACATCAGCAATGCCAATACGGTAAGCTTAACCATTTGCTAGAAACTGGCCACTAGAAGTAGTTTAGAAAAACATGTATGTAAAATTTATGAGGAAATGCATTGCTGTTCCAGTTAACATTTTCCAACACTGCATAAAACTTAAATGGGAAAACTTGTACAAACTGTAACAGCAATATGGTAACGCTATGTCTTCTGAGCCTGCTTTTCTTGAAGCCAGTGCAAGGCAGAGTTCCTACCAAAAAGTTGTTCTTTGCATACTTCTGCAATTCTAATATGCCCCTGAAGTTATTAAAGTTAGTAAAAATCAGTTACTTAACAATTCCATTGCTAATTGATACACAAATTATGGGGTCCTCCAACTTTCAGTCAGCAAAAAACTTTTTCTCGAATCCCGTATTCTATTAATGAGAGATGGTCACCGCAGAAACACGTGGCATAATGACAGCCTATATGTGCATATTCTTATTTTTGTGCATGTATGCGCATTTGTCCCTATAGTTTACGACTGATGTTTTGCCAAGTAACAGGTCGGCCATCTGAGCAGCCATAGTTTCTGTGCAGTTCTTTTCCCTCCTCTTTGTGTCTCATGCTTCTGTTGCAATGACCTGCTGCCACTTGATATCTCTCGCACCCAATTGTGTAGTGGCTGCCAAGCCTATGACCTGCATGACTGGTGTGCATGACGACCTTGCATGCATTCTTGAAGCCTTTTTCTTGTGTCATTTCCTATTGCAGCGAGATAATTCACAAGTGAGTGTGCAGGCATATCGCTGTACATATATTGTGTAAGTATGGTTTCAGCGCTTAAATGCTAATGCTTTCCGGGACACAGTATGTGAGCAACGCCTTACATACAGTGATCTGCATTTTTACTCTGCAGTCACTTAGAGGTTTTACTCTGAGTTTGCAGTCAGATTTTGCAACAAGATTGTATTCATTGGTCCACATTGTGAAATATAACCCTTGGCATTGTTGCCTGCGTGGTTCATCTGAACCGTTAATTGGCAACAGGCAGCAGAACCAGTCCACATGTTCTGAAACACGCTCATGCAATGTTAATGGGCTCGTTGTATGATGGATATTAATTTTTTCTGAATGAACCAGGGAACGAAGATAGTAAGCACATTATTGGACACGGTGCACCAAAAAGTAAAATGTGGCCACAAATTTAGCAAAAGAAAAGTAGCAGTCAGTGGAAACAGCAGTAAGTGGAAAACTCTTTTTAGTACTGTAGAATAAAGGTGCAACTCACTGTATACTACCATTGAAAGTCGACCCACAGAGGAATGTGCCTCCGTTGATGACAAGCTCTGTTATTGTGAGCAATAACCTGTGTTGTCTATTGTTGTCAGCGCACTAGTGTTCTGCATTGCCAGATCACCTTTCTGAGCACATTTGTTGCTTGTCGTCTGTACACCTGCTTTGTTTATCAGGAATGTGTGAAAGATGCACTTGGAATAGCGTGATTCATATGCAAGCAATTTACTGTGCCTGTGCCTTTGGGTGTTATTCCTTCTGTATTGCAAATTGGCTTCAGTGAAACTGGCATTTTTATTGTTTCCATCACTCATTTCACTTTACAAGGTTGTGAAAAAAAGTATTAAATAAAGAGCCTCGTGCAAATATAACAAACAGCACCAGCATTGCTAGTTTCTCCAGGGGTTGAAACAGAACCATCAATTTACTAGCTTGCACATGCAACTGGGTCAGTGAGGAGCATGGCAAAATAACGAACTTGTACTTTGGGAAACCCAAAAATTTTTTACATATAAGATGTTGAGTGTGGAGAGGTCACATTTTCTGTTAGAATGCAGCACAGATATTTAGCTTAAATTACTGCTGGATATTCATAAGGCCGTTTCATTTGTATGAAGAGTTTTGGTACATAGTTGGTACAGCTAGTGCACTTTTTATTTTTGCAGTGGTCTGCATTTTTGCAATCTTAGGTTCATTGTGCCCAACATTTTGCAGTCCTCTAACCACATATTCTCTAAGCGGTCAACCATCCAGAAGAGTCACTTGTATCGAATGGTGTATAAATATTGAGTTCCAGGGATACATTACTTTTCTAGGTAAACTGTTGGCTTGTTCACGATTGACTTTTGTGCAGAGGTGGCATTGCTCAGTTCATGCAGCATGATTGAACATATCACTACCATGTTTCATACGGAATAAATCAAGTATCCATCAGCTGCAGCAATGCCAGATGAAAAAGTAAGAAAGTCTTGCTGCAAAAGCCTGATGGAACCATCTGTCACTGATAGACAAACAGCATCACTGTTCCTGAGATCTACATGTCTTGTCTGGCATTGCCACGGGTGATGCATCCTTCTGCTTTATTCAAGAAAGACCAGAGAAGTAATGTCTGCGAACATGGTATTAAACTGCACACTCCGAACAGTGCTACCTGTGCACAAAAGTCAAGCCCAAACAAGAGGAATACATACCCTGAACTATTATATATGCAGCATTTGGTGTCTGATACATTGATGTGGATCTGAGACTGCTTAATGTGGTGTCAGAGGCAACCAAATATGCAATACAGTAACCACATGGAATGCTTTTTCTACACATTATTGCCGTCACATTCCTGGCATCTATGCATCCATGTCTAGTTATACAATATTTATGTTTTTGTAATGATTGAGTTGTGTTTCAGGGTCGTATTCGGTAATCATGTCATGCACACATATCTGCAGGGACTATAGTGTGGTGATTGTACTGCTGAAAATAAACTCACTGCTGTCAGGTGGCACCACACTGAAAATATGTCAGAAATACATTTGGTATGATTTTCATTTGACTTGAGGCATCTCAAGAAATCAGACCTGTGATGAGATTAGGAAGTTTGAAGGCGTACGATGCAGTCAGTAATGTGAGACAAGGGTAAGTGAAGGTGACTGGCAGAGAAGGTCATCATGCTGTTGACATAATGGGATGATGACGATGCCAGCCATAAGAAAGATTGTTTTTAAAATAGAGCATGGCTTTTGTCAGCTTTATTTAATGTGGTATTGAGCAATGTAGTCCGTACTTAATTGCTCAATAAGAACTCTTTAGTGCCACCCATAGAAACTGCAATAATCTGGTGCTGTTTGAAAGGGATTGTCATTCGTGCAGTGTGACTGTTTTGTTTACTGCTTTCTTTGAACACTGCACTATCCACATGCTGTGTCCAGCACATGTGTGTTGTATTTCACAAATGTATATCTGTACTTCACGAGTGTAGTGTTGTAGTTCACAAAATGTGATACCCCCCTTTATTTTTCAGTGCTATGCGTGTCACTATTTCATAATTGATTGACCTGCTTTGTTGGCATATGACACTTGTGTTTGAATATAAGCACCTTTGAATTTCGGCAGGGTAAAAAAGTGCACTGTCATACAGTGAGCCATTGCTTCCAAAGCCCACCAAAGTGCATGGCCATTAAAAGCCATTAAAAGCTTTGATACGCTGCCATTTACTTACTTCCATGACTAACATTTTGATGGGCATTCTGAATGGTGCCAATCAACTTCATTTGGCAAGCAACAGTATTTTGTGATTTTTACCTGCAGCTGAAATTGCAGTGTTTTTTACTTTACTGGCTAGCTAGAGTGACAGTGTGATTTAATGCCCAGTTTTGTCTGGTTATTGGTCCATTTTTACTGAATGCATCTATTTTTGTTTGTTCCATGTGGTAGTTGGCACAGGTAACTTTTTTGTGCAAGTTATGTCACTTTGTGCTGAAACTAATTAGTAGTGTCGGCATGTGGTCAAAAGAGACGTAAAATGTGGCCTTGTACATTAGATGAACCCTTCGAATTCAAACCTTTCCTTTGTATTTTGTATGGCATTAATGACTGCTGGCATGTTTAGTTCATGTGCTGAAATGTGACAGAATTTGAATCCTTGCTTTTACTTTTTATGACATTCATGACTTGGCATGATTGGTTCAGCTGTTGCAATTTGACACAAGAGATACACCAGGAGTATGCAGCAAATCTTAGAGCAGAATCTAAATGCTACTAAAGTGTCCTTAACTGTGGTGCTAATTGTAATGGATTGCCCAAAGTATCCAGTGTACCACATTTTTGTATAAGACTGCATCTAGTCATGCTTATATTTTTTATATGACCCACACAGTCATGGCATCTGATAACCGATAACCGCCATGATTTACACATGTGAAGTGCGACATTTTTTTTATGTCACATGTAAACACTTTGGGTCTTTATTTTTGTGCTTTGGTTTCTTATACTTATGGTTTTGCAGGGCAAAGTTGGCACTTCCATGACAGCTAAAAGCACTGATGATTTTTTTCACTTGTATTGCTCGCTAAATTTTATGCCTTTGACTTTTTCAATACGAACAAGGTCCCTGTGTGGACATTTTACCTTATGTGTGTATTCAAGGGAAATAAACCCATTTTTAACATTACTGTATTGAGGCTGTTAATATTTGCTCTTTCTAACTGCCACAGTGTCTACAGCATGCTGCGGTGTTCACAGCCAGAACTTGTAAGTTTCATGGTCCTCTTGTGAAAGGAGTGAAAAACTTTGTTGACAATGTGGAAATAGCACTTGGTGGTTAGCATGTCAGGCATAGCTAGCCACACCTAGACCCTGTGGTGTGGCAGTGCGAATTAAAACCACACCACAGGTGGTTACGCCTCACCTTCCATTCGTCAGTCGGTGGTGGCGCAGGTGTTTGTCACCACATCATGTTAAACCGAAGGTGTTTATGAGAGCGCTGGTGGGGGTGGCTCACTCGGCGGTGCCAGTGTATGTTTAGAAAGTCGACGAGTATTCGAGCATAGGAGAGGGTCGAGCGTAGTCATCATCATCAGCCTATATTTTTGTCCACTGCAGGACAAAGGCCTCTCTCTGCGATCTCCAATTACCCCTGTCTTGCGCTATAAAACATCCTTTACATGGAATTCTTATGGAGGAAACGGGACCTTCAGACCCTCAAACGATTTGGTGAGCTCAAGACTGGGAGCGAGAATGCCTAGCCCACACCACAGCTAATGCTTAAACATTTGCGTTACACACTCTCATAGTCGTGTAATTTTTTTATAAGTGTACAGACATGTATATAAAAGCAAAATGAAATTAATTATCGCTATGCGATGTGGCTAACGTGCCAAGTGTCTCGAGAGTGCGAGGAAAATTGGAGGTGTTTTAGGCATGTGTCCATACTGGAGGCGTCAAGCCATAGCTAGAACCAGGTGAGAAAGTAAATGAAGTTTGCAGCTGAGATTTTTTCAGTGTTTTCGCGGGGCTACAGTGTGAAATTTCTTCTTTGTCAGCAAACTGTGGTACATGCTACAGGTTTCGCACTGTTTATGCACGAATGTACAGAAACTGCACCGCGTGTTCACAACATTTATATGGGGATCTATGTGGGAAAGGTCCAAGCACTTTTTAAGGTTGAGTTGCAGGCCAGCATTGGTTAGACACGTAAAAACATGGTGAAGTAGGTGGGTCGGAAAATTAGGTGAGAAAATGACGCCATCATTGAGGTAACATAGACACATAGACCACTTGAGGCCATGCAACGTATTGTCCAGGAGTCGTTCAAACGTGGCAGGCACGCTGCATATAGGGGGTCGTAACTTTCCGGAGTCGCGAACACAATTCACGGTGAATAACTGAAACACTAGCACCAGTGTCTATCACAGCTTCCACTGGTACACTTTCTACTGCATCCAATATCATATTGCACGGACGCGATGGAGAAATTTCTGTCTTGTCGTTCGATGCAGCTTTTCGTCCAAAAGCTGCATAATTTAGTTTTCCGGACGACGTCCGGTGAATCGATTAGCTGGTCTAAGCGGGGACGTAGAGCGGCGAAGGGGTGACAGCGAGCGGTGTCTCGCAGGACGGAACGTCGGAACCGTCTCGAATGCTACAGTAGGCGACGGAGAGCGGCCGTGCGGTGGAGAATAAGGACGGCGTTGGTCATGTAGGCTCCCTATACGTTGGAAAGTAGCTCCGGGCGAAAAGTCGTCCCGTTCGTATACGGGACGCTCGTCTTGCTGGCGCTTGCGGCAAAGACGTGCTATGTGGCTACGATAGCCGCAGTGTAGTAGCACATGGGACGACGCCACTGCGAATAGCTGGGTTGGGTAGGCGCACTGGTAGTCATGGAAGCCATGTGGGCCGGCGTTGGTGTTGGTGGCATCGGTGGAACAATGACTGGAGAAATTGCGGCTACTTGCGCGTACGTTGGTGGGGCCCTAGGTGTTAGAGGGTCCGTGTGCGCTGCACCAGCCATGGATGCCAATTCCTCCTTGACCATGTCTCGCAGATTGGTATCCAAGGCATGAGGAGGCATAGGCTCTGTGGCGAAGCCAAGATACTGTAATTCTTCTCGAATTATTGCGCGGATTATTGCTCGTAACGTGGGGTTGTCGGCAGTAGTGTGTGAAGTGGTGTCTGGCTGAAACCGTACTGATACGAGTTCGTCGAGGCGCTGGCAAGTAGTGACGATATCAGCGACGGTAGCGGCGTTCTTGATGGCTAACACATTGAAAGCGATAGCTCCGACGCCTTTCAGGATGTGGTGAACCCTGTCTGATTCGGTCATGGCCGGGTTCACGCGTCGACAAAGAGCAAGCACATCCTCGATGTACGACGTATAGGATTCCCCGGGTTGTTGCTTGCGATTGTAGAGCGTCTTTTTTTGCGAGGGTGGAACGAACCGCCGGTGTGCCGAAGATTTGTCGGAGCTGATGTTTGAAAGTGCCCCAGTCCGCGAAATCAACCTCATGATTGAAAAACCAAGTATTCGCTACTCCTCTGAGATAAAAGGCGACGAGACGTAGCTTGGACGGATCGTCCCAATGGTTAGCCGAACTCACTCGGTCGTAGTCGCCCAGTCAATCCTCGATGTCTTCACCGCGAAGTCCAGCAAACAGATGGAGATCACGCTGATGCCCACTGACAATCCAATACAGAGAGTCTGGGGTAGTCGAGGCCGAGATGGTTGATCTAGAAGCATAGGTCGGCAGTGTGGGAGAACACTCACTCACCATAATTTTTTCCACGCCCCGCACTCACTCACGTTCACACTCGCTTCCACTCACACTCACAGCACTCACTCGCACTCACTTCCACTCACACTCACTGGCACTCACTCGCACTCGCACTCACTTCCACTCACACTCACTGGCACTCACTCGCACTCACCTCCCCTCACACTCACAGACACTCACTCGCACTCATCTCCACTCACACTAACAGGCACTCACTCGCACTCGCCCTCACCTGCACTCACACTCACTTGTACTCACTCGCACTCACTTCCACTCACACTCACTGGCACTCACTCGCACTCACCTCCACTCACTCACAGACACTCACTCACACTCATCTCTACTCACACTCACTGGCACTCACTCGCACTCACCTCCACTCACGCTCACTGGTACTCACTCGCACTCACCTGCACTCACACTCACTGGTACTCACTCGCACTCGCACTCACCTCCACTCACACTCACCTACACTCGCACTCACTGGCACTCACTCGCACTCGCACTCACCTGCACTCACATTCACTGGCACTCACACTGGCACTCACCTGCACTCACATTCACTGGCACTCACTCGCACTGGCACTCACCTGCACTCACATTCACTGGCACTCACTCGCACTCGCACTCACCTGCACTCACATTCACTGGCACGCACTCGCACTCACCTGCACTCACATTCACTGGCACTCACTCGCACTCACCTCCACTCACACTCACACTCACTGGCACTCACTCACACTCACCCCTTTGAAATGAGTGCGAGTGTGAGTGCACTCATGAGTCACTGTGCCGAACTATACCGCTCACAATTCGCGCATATTCATAGCGAAGCTTCCAATTTAGCACTTGCTGCATCGGGATTGCGCCAAGGCAGTGTTTTGGACCCAGGTTTATTTTTAATATACAGAAATATTTTGCCTTCCCGATTACATGGTAACATCCGTCTATTCGCTGTCTATTGTATTTTGTACCGCAAAATTAATCACAGCGATAATCACCATATACAAAATTCTGCCTTTTCTTGGTGTCAGGAGTGGCAGATGACTCTAAACGCCCAAAAATCTGTAACGCTAACAGTAAGAAATAAACAGATATCTGAGTTTGCTTACATTATTAATGACACACCTCTCACTTGTGCATTTCAGCGTAAATATTTAGGTGTCACTTTAACATATGCTCTCTGACGGGAAAGCCATGTTAACAAAATAACCTCAAGTTGAAATCAATGTACATGCTGAACACTAAAGCGACTCTTCTTTCTGAGAAGACACCTTCGTCTTGTGCCCCCAGATAAAATTTGCTGGCCTACAAAATGCTTGTTCGAACAGTGCTGGAGCACGCCAATATTCTTTGGTTTCCGTACACAAATAAACTCATTGCAAGAATGGAAGGGGTGCAGAGGAAGGCAATAAGGTTCTGTTTTAATAAGTACAAGTTAACGGATTCATTGACTGAATTATTAAAGAGAGCTGCTTTATTAACACTGCAAAGTAGAGCAAAACTAGCACGACTAAAGTTTTCGTTTTAATTTATTCATGGTGACATAAACATTGACATCAGCCCCAACCTCTCTCTGTCCATCTCTCTGTCATTGACCTTAGACGTGTGAATGCTTGCCGCCCATGCTCGCTAAGCTCCCCTTCGGTCGGATTGAGCCAAGAGAGCGGGAAATAGTGGGAGAGATTGACTGTCCGTATACTTAGTCAACCACTTAACGCCGAAGCAAACACAAAAGGGAGAACAAAGCGGTATCTATCATTGCATCTTCGCCTTTTCTCCATGTATGCGAGCGTGCGTGTCTGTTAGTAAGTGCTAACTTGGCTAGTCCCTCTTCCGCTCTGCCTGTTTATATAAGGAGCCTGTACGTGTACGTTTAAGAGAGAAGCAGGAAGAAAATGAGGAGCCATTCCACCCTCTGAAGGCGGATGACCAGCGAAGGTGTAGCAAATCACACGGTATTAAGCGTCTTCACTCAGTGGAAGTTATGGAAAAATTTGCCGGTCATGATTTGGATACGTCTGCCATCAGCACTACAGCCCATACAAATTCTCTGGCGTATTAAAGAAAATGTCGCAGTTTCGCCTGACAGGCGAAGAAGCTTCGATTGCGATAGCAAATTAGTAGAGAGCTATACGAAGCAAGGATAGTAGATTAATGGGCCGTATAAACTTGTAAACATTCACCTACTAACTAAATAGACAAGCACGGTGTCGCGCGCACAGGTAAACATGAACGCATCTCGCTCGATGACCGCGGAAACTCGCTGTCAGAACGATGGAGTAAGGAGGCGCCTCGCAGCTATAGCCGCGAGCGAATTGACCTTCTTGCCGCCTCTCGCTTCAAAGCGAACTAAACGTCGAAAACACAGCGCATAAGAAGTTACCGGCTCTAGTTGTACATAGTTCACGTCGCAAATCGCTTTGAAGAGGAGGCCCGCGCGGGCGCGCACTTTTTCCACCTCACAGATCGCTTTCGAGATACGACATCCATGCGGCCGCCGCCGGAGCAAGACGACCCTACCCCCCACTCCCCTTTACCCCCCCCCCCCCCCCCCCCCCCCCCCCGCGTGCTTGACGCGCGACAGAAGCAGCGCGCTTCCACCCCACATTTCCCTTCGCGCGCGCGAGATTGAGCAGCAAGTGTCGGCTGACCCTCGCAAGCTTTCACTCGCCTACGCAGCGTACCGCCGGCACGCAGCGACGATTTTACCGTGTTTGGACTTTATACGGAACCTCAACACGACGTCCACAACCACGGCAGAAGTTCGCTTGGAGTGTCCATATAATGGCTATCGCAATATAATATAGCTGCTCATTTCATTATACATGCATTGTCTCACTCATTCCTGAACCTTGGATTATTACAACCTTAATGAGTGGTTTCAGGGGCGTAGCCAGAAATTTTTTTCGGGGGGGGGGGGGGGGGGGGGCACGCGTCTGCTTTCCTCTACCTGGCGTGATCGATAATAAACATCGGTAGTTGAAGCAGACTCTATACATGTATATCAAAGACATGGGACCTCCCCCCCCCCCCTCCCCCCCCCCCGCCCCTCGCGTATGCTTGTGAAGAAATTGTGAAGAAATTAAGTAAAACGTAAAGCGAGCTCAGTAAAATACAGTAAGCACGACAGGTACAGTGGGCGTTTGGAGCAACGGTCTCTCATCGCGCCACTGAATGAACTGGTAGTCTTCGAAAACGCATCATTGAGACGACCCGTGCGATCGGAGAAGACATCATTTATTGTTAATTTCCGTTAAGCGTAGATGGCGTCGTCCTCGTCGGGTCGCAGTGCGTTTCACAAGTCAAGGACGGCTATACACGTGAAAATGCATGCGTGACCAGGCTATACATACTCCCATAGCAATAACTTGTTCGCTGCGTCTTTGCGCTAGAAAACTTAAGTACGCGCAAAAACGGGGAAGGCTTTTTTTTTTTTTTTTTTTTTCGAAGCTTTCGTCGCCCTGCTCCCTCATACGAGAGGGTTGCATTTCCTGCGGCAACTGCATGGGCCGCTGTGTCTTCCGCTGTGTCTTCCGCTGTGTGCGAGTGTGCAGCCGTCATTTGCCTTTACGTCAACAGATTCAGAATTCTACAGAATATTTCACCGCACAGCATAGATATGGCATGTGTACGCATTTTAAGTAGTGCGTGCAACTCATTTCTGCTTCACTTACGCCGGTGCAAACAGGAAGCGGCCTTGTACCTCACAGGATCTCGACTGATTGGTGTACTAGTGATTAGAGCACTGCACGGGCTCGGGCTTACCCGAAAGCCCGGGCCCGGCCCGGCCCGTGGGCCGGGCCGGGCCGGGTAGAACAGTTTTTTCACGGGCTCGGGCACGGCGTGTGCTTTTTGACCCGGGCCCGGGCAGGGCTCGGGTTTTTTGATGCGGGTCCGGGCCGGGCTCGGGCTTTCTGGTGGTGTGCACGTAACGTGCAGCGAGTTATTCTCGGGCGTCTCAACTCTGAAAAACATTATTTTTCGGTCTCGGGCCCGGTTCGGGCCGGTTTCGAGTCGGGCTCAGGCCGGGCTCGGGCCTAAGGTAAAGGGGTGGCGGGCCGGGCCGGGCGGGTAACGTAGATTATTTCCGGGCCCGGGCCGGGCCCAGGTCTCGCCATAAAAGTTTTGATCGGGCTCGGGCGGGCCCAACGCAAAAACGGGCCCGGGCTGGGCCCGGGCTGAAAAAATCGGCCCGTGCAGTGCTCTACTAGTGATGCAGGAATGAACTCCGGTCTTGTTCAGTGCATAGTGCACATAAACAACTTCTCAGGACGCGTGAACTCCGACGAGAACTGTCAGCGCCTGCAACAAGAGTTTACTTACGCTGTACTGCGCACAGCAGTAATCCATGCTTGTCGGCTGTCTGTTTCTTCATTCTGTTGCGAGTCGGTGGAATTTCACTGCTGGCATCAACCCCTTCGTGTGTACATTGCTGGTTTGGGATTCCACAACACAACAGCAACTACCAGCCTTGCGCAATTGCTGGTTTGGGATTCAACAACACAACAGTAACAACCAGCCTTCCGTAGGGGCGCAATCGCATACAAGAGACGTTTCGCGCGCAGACTGGCTACGTTCACACTTGGGAAGCGGCAAGCGGGCGGAAAGGCCAAAGCGGCCGGAAAATCTTTTCCGCGCATGTCCAAGTGGTTCACATTTGTTTTGCTACCGCCGCTGCCGCTTTCGTCCTCTTCCATCTAGTCTGCGTACGTTTGTCGGCGTGGTGGCGCTCATTATCGCATTATTTCGAGCGGTATGTTCATTCATTGACCCACCCGTCATCAAAAGTGATCATTTTGTGCAACTTCGCGTGTCATTTGCGACCTTCGGTAAATTCCTCGTTGGCGTTCCGTGATTCTCCTCACACGGGCGCGGTAGCGCTGAGTCACAGGTTGGTGCCTAGGCGTGATATTTCTTTAATAGCTTTTATTTACAAGTTGTAATAACATTTCATCATTTCGTATTATTGTCGGCGCCTCCAGGACACCAAAGCGGCAACGGGAACACCAAAGCTAAAACCCTGGCTGGCCCTTATGTTGGGGCTCGCCGAAGCCTGCGCGTCCTACGTGAGACCTACGCTCCCAATCTATCGTCGCGACGAGAAAAGCACCCCGCGACTTCTGCAACATACCGTGCACGTGCACGAATTATGGAGCGCCAACGAGGAATCTGCCCAACTATTGTCTGCCATGGAAGTGGACGAAGAAATGGCTTTTATACTTCTACCTACTTGTTTTCTAGAAATGAACAATGAATAAACGGAAGACGCGGACACCTTGGAAACGGTGGTGGTGGGTTCGCCTGGCTTTGCAAAAGCGTGAGAAGTTGGGTCACGCCAAGGCTTCGTTGCCGCACCTCCGGTCGCGCGACATACTGTCGAGTATTGCTGACAGTACGTTTTAGTACCACTCTTGTTGTAGAGCAAGGGGTGGTTCTTGATCGCGTCGATCAGCATTTCAGCCTACACTTTTGGTGCCATGTTCAATTTTACGACCGGTTGTTTACATGCTAGTGTAGCTTCCGGTCGAGCAGAACGACTTTCCCCCGCGTTCTCGCTTCGCCATAGCGAAAAAATCGGTCCGAGACCGATTTGGCTCGCCGCTTGTTTTTCTGCCTGTTTTGCCGCCTATAGCGGGTGGATTTTTGCAAGATTTTGCCGCTTCCGACAGCTCCGAGACCAAGTGTGAACGTAGCCTAAGATCCTGCGCGAGCGCGGCCTAACCGGCACCTGAAGGGAAGCGGCGGAAATGTATACGGAAATTTCGACCACCTGGGGTCTTTAACGTGCACCTAAATTTAAGTAAACGGGCCTCGAGCATTTTCGCCTTCATCTAAAATGCGGCTGCCGCATTTGTTGCTTCAGAATGCGGCCGCCACATTCTCGCCCAAAACCTCAGAGAGCGTCAAAGCCTTGACAAACACCGTGACAGTTTTTTTTTTTTCATATGCAGAAATGATTCGCTGTAAATTACCAACCCAAACGGAAGCGCCCAGGAATGAAATTGTGATATAGTAGCACCGGTTCCTTGAATTATGTCAGCGCGAAGCGACGTGAACAAAGGGTGGGTAAGTGGGGTGGGGGGGGGGTTGCGGAAACAATTCCGGGGGGGGGGTTGAACCCCCCAACCCCCCCCCCCCCCCTGGCTACGCCCCTGAGTGGTTTCTATCTTGGCGTGCACAATCTGCTAGCGCGATAAGTCATTACCGCGAGTAAGGAGATTGTACACACAACGCGCCTCCATTTTTCCGCAAGCAAGGTGAACCGATATCACCTGTGCTTATCGTTCAAGCACTCACCACGTTCACACTCACTTCCACTCACAAGCACTCACCACGTTCACACTCACAGCACCCAGTCACGTTCACACTCATCTACACGCACAGGCACTCACCACGTTCACACTCACTTCCACTCACCTCATTGGCTCTCACCTCCACTCACATTCACTGGCACTCACCTCCACTCACTGGCTCTCACCTCCACTCACACTCACTGGCACTCACCTCCACTCACTCCCACTCACCTGCACTCACACTCACTCACCTCCACTCACACTCACTGGCACTCATTCACACTCACTGGCACTCATTCACACTCACTGGCACTCACCTCCACTCACTCACACTCACTGGCACTCACTCACACTCACTGGCACTCATTCACACTCACTGGCACTCACCTCCACTCACTCGCACTCACCGGCACTCACACTCACTGGCACTCACTCACACTCACTGGCACTCATTCACACTTACTGGCACTCACCTCCACTCACTCTCACTCACCGGCACTCACTCGCACTCACACTCACTGGCGCTCACTCACTCGCACTCACCTGCACTCACACTCACTGGCACTCACTCGCACTCGCACTCACCTGCACTCACACTCACTGGCACTCACTCGCACTCACCTGCACTCACATTCACTGGCACTCGCACTCGCACTCACCTGCACTCACACTCACCGGCACTCACTCTCACTCGCACTCACTTCCACTCACACTCACTGGCACTCACTCGCACTCGCACTCACCTGCACTCACACTCATGGCACTCACTCGCACTCACCTGCACTCACACTCACTGGCACTCACTCGCAGTCGCACTCACCTGCACTCACACTCACCGGCACTCACACTCACTCACTTCCACTCACACTCACTGGCACTCACTCGCACTCGCACTCACCTGCACTCACACTCGTGGCACTCACTCGCACTCACCTGCACTCACACTCACTGGCACTCACTCGCACTCGCACTCACCTGCACTCACACTCACTGGCACTCACTCGCACTCACGCCTTTGAAATGAGTGAGTGTGAGTGAGTGCACTCATGAGTGAGTGCGCCGACCTATGTCTAGAAGTGCCTGTTGGCGCGTCCTGCGACATGCTGGCGGACAGCTGGCACAATCGGCGACCTGATCGAAGCTCCAGGAGGTGAGCGGGGAGTCGGAGGACGGAGTACTAAAGAGCACACTCCACCACTTGTGACGCAGCAGTTATCACGACGTTTATTGCGCGTCGGAGATGCGGCGAACCGACCACGCCCAAAGGACAGCTCACACACAAGAGACAACCCCACATGCGATGAAGAGGAACCCCATGTGAACCCCCCGTGATCATGATGATGATCATGTACAGATGACAATGAATAGCATAATAAATGCCCACAATATATATATATATATATATATATATATATATGTGTATATATATATTGTCACGTAGTAGTGACGGTGAAGAGAACAGTCGCAAAACTGTGAATGACGAAACGGACTTCATTGGCCGAACCTGTGCCCACAAAACCAAGTTGCACTCGAAGCACAACGATAGCGGCGAACACAGTCGGCGATCTTCGAAATCTGATCAGCGGCGCAACGCGTCGGCTTTTGTACATGAGTGATCGAAGGTTCCAGAGTAATCCCTGGTGCCCGCGTGCCTTCCAGAAAGTACTAGAGAATTCACGTCGCTCATACAATCAGATTACATAAGCGTCGGTGACAACAGACAACAGATAGAAGCATCGATAACGTTCGAGAAACTTCCGATACATACAGGCGCGTCCTGCGCCGAGCGATAACGTTTAACGTTTGTTAGCCCGTGAAAAGCGATCATCGGTGAAAAATAAACAAGTACACGTGTCAATACCCTCCCCTTAAAGAAACATCGTCCCGATTCTACAAACACGAAAGCGAAAAACCGTGCGTAATAAAGAAAACAACAACAACCAGGAGGGCAGGTAACAACAAGGAGGGCAGGTAAAAGCTGTTCTTACAGCTTTTACCTGCCCTCCTCGTAACTTTTTCTTGTTGCGGAATAAAATTCAATTCAATTCAAAACAACAACAACAACAAAGCAATGAAGTCCGTAAGTTCGTCAGCGGGCGTAGAAAGGCTTAAGACGCACAACGTGGATGACTTCAGGTCGTGCGCGGCGCCGCTGTGATTTCGAAATGCTGTCTGGCACGACCTCATAATCCAATGCGCCAATACGTCGGATTATCTTATATGGTCCGAAATAGCGTCGTAACAGTTTCTCGCTAAGTTCTCGTCGGCGTATCGGAGTCCAAACTCAAACACGGTTGCCGGGCTGGTACTCGACGTAGCGTCGTCGAAGATTGTAGTGCCGGCTGTCGGTCCTCTGCTGGTTCTTGATACGCAGGCGCGCGAGCTGTCAGCCTTCTTCGGCATGTTGCAAATAGGTGTCAACATCGAGATTTTCTTCTTCGGTGATGTCCGGTAGCATGGCGTCAAGCGTCGTTGCCGGGTTCCTTCCGTAGACCAGGTTGAACGGTGCCATGTGCGTCGTTTCTTGCACGGCCGTGTTGTATGCGAAGGTCGCGTACGGAAGGATGGCATCCCACGTCTTGTGTTCGACGTCGATGTACATTGCCAGCATGTCGGCGATGGTCGTATATATATATGTAATCGCTCGGTGAAGCCATTCGTGTGCGGGTGGTAGGCGGTGGTCCAGCGATGGCTTGTCTGGCTGTATCGCGGGATGGCGTGAGTTAGTTCTGCCGTAAAGGCTGTACCTCTGTCGGTGATGAGGACTTCTGGGGCACCGTGACGCAGGAGGATATTCACAACGAAGAATCTGGCTAACTCGGTGGCACTGCCTTTGGGCAAGGCTTTTGTTTCGGCGTAGCGGGTTGGGTAGTCCGTAGCTACGACGATCCATTTATTCCCGGACGTCGACATCGGGAAAGGCCCCAGGAAATCCATCCCGATCTGCTGGAATGGTCGGTGAGGTGGTTCGATTGGCTGTAGAAGTCTGGCTGGCCTTGTCGGCGGTGTTTTGCGTCGCTGACAGTCTCGACATGTTTTTACGTAATGGGCGATTTGGCATGAGGCGAGGCCAGTATTTTTCTTGTATCCCCGCGAGCGTGCGGGAAAAACCGAGGTGTCCAGCCGTTGGGTCGTCATGGAGAGCTTGCACAACCTCTGGACGCAATGCTGAGGGTACCACGAGGAGGTAGTTGGTTCGGAGTGGCGAGAATTTCTTCTTTAGGAGAACGTCACTTTGCAAGAAAAACGACGCCAATCGTCGCCTGAACACCTTCGGCGCAACGACGGTCTTGCCTTCCAGGTAGTCTAAAAGGCTCCTTAGTTCCGGGTCGGCTCGCTGTTCGGCGAATTCGTCGGCACTGATGGGTCCCAAGAAAGTGTCGTCATCCTGCTTGTCCTGTGGCGGGGGTTCGATGGAGGCGCGAGACAAGCGGTCGGCGTCAGAGTGCTTTCGCCCGGACTTGTAAACAACAGGGATGTCGAATGCTTGAAGTCTCAGAATCCATCTTGCGAGGCGACCTGATGGATCCTTTGAATTAGCTAGCCAATACAAGGCGTGGTGGTCGCTCACAACTTTGAAGTGCTTGCCATAGACGTAGGGGCGAAACTTTGATGTAGCCCAGATGATGGCGAGGCATGCACTCCTTTTCTGTGCTGGAATAATTTCACCAGTAACTTACAACCCTTTCTAGTCCATCAGTCCTCTGCACAAGCATGGCGCCAAGTCCTATACGCTGCTTGCGTCGGTGTGGACTTCGGTATCGGCGTTTTCGTCGAAATGCGCAAGTATTGGCGGCGATTGCCCCCCCCCCCCCCCTGGTCCCCCCCTGGTCCCTCTCGTCGACTTGGATTTGCCAGTAGCCTGTTTTGAGGTCCATCGACGAAAAATACTTTGCGCTGTATAGTCGATCCAAGGCGTCGTCAATCCGTGGGAGGGGGTATACGTCCTTCTTCGTGATCTTGTTGAGGAGACGATAATCGACGCAGAAACGTAGGGTTCCATCCTTCTTCTTCACTAACACCACGGGGGACGCCCACGGACTCTTGGACGGCTGGATGATGTCGTCGCGTAGCATTTCGTCGACTTGTTGCCTTATGGCCTCACGTTCGCGCGCCGAGACTCGGTACGGGCTCTGACGGAGTGGGCGGACATATTCGTCGGTTATAATGCGCTGCTTCCTTTCGTACCACACTCGTAAAGGTCCTCACGAAATTCTCACGGAATAGCTCCCACATCACCAGGATGGTCTCTCTGTTCTCAAACCAGGTCTGAGCAGCATCATCCAACGAAAAATAGACATGGCGCAGCTTGTCGTTGTCGCTCCATTTGTTAAACGTCGCGGTCCTCTCGTGTGTCTCCAGCCAGGTTTCAGGGTCTTCAGCCGACAATCCACGGAACGTTGGTGGCTCCCGAGGTTGTTGAAACAGGATGGGAGACGCTGGAGCTACCATTGGGGTCGTAGACTTGGCCTTGATCGCTGTGGTCTTCTCGGGAAGAAGTCCGTACTGCGGTAGAAGTCTTTGCTGCCTACGGCTAGCTCGCTGGTCCTTGGCGACGCTGGTGTTGTCCTCTTGTTTGGGGCTTGGATTGCGGCTTTTCGGGGGCGTGCATGAACGCACTAGCACCTCCACCAGATGTCACGTAGAAGTGAGGGTGAAGAAAACAGTCGCAAAACTGCGAATGGCGAAGCGGACTTTATTGGGCGTACCTGTGCCCACAAAAGCAAGTTGCACTCGAAGCACAACGATAGCGGCGAACACAGTCGGTGATCGTCGGAATCTGATCAGCGGCGAAACGCGTCGGCTTTTATACATGAGTAATCGAAAGTTGCAGATTAATCGCTGGTGCCCGCGTGCCTTCCAGAAAGTACTAGACAATTCGCGTCACTCATACAATCAGATTACATAAGCGTGGGTTACAACAGACAACGGATAGAAGCAGCGATAACGTTCGAGAAACTTCCGGTACATACAGGCGCGTCCTGCGCCGAGCGATAGCGTTGAGCATTTGTTAGCCGGTGAAAAGCTACCACCGGTGAAGTACACGTGTATACACTGGTGAAGCACACACACACACACACACACACACACACACACACACACACACACACACACACACACACACACACACACACACACACACACACACATATATATATATATATATATATATATATATGAACCAAAGGAAAGGGAACAGAGGGGCCCGATTTTTTATTAATCATATAAGAGCAAGCCAACAGACGAAAACATTGATATATATATATATATATATATATATATATATATATATATATATATATATATATATGAATTTACATTTTTATGTTCTACTCCTAATATATTATGGTTCATCTGATGTATATATGCGTGCGTTCACTATCACGCGTCTGTACACGTTTACGCATCCCTTGCTTACGCGTTTTAATTTGTGCTTTCGACTGCTTCGTGTCTCTATATCAGCTTTGCAGCAAATATAATTTTGCAATGAGAGCTATGTTAGAGGCACATATTGTGCCACAGTGTCGCACGGTTTCTATATCCGCAGTCTATGAGCTTAGGCGGCGCTGGAACAGATTAGTGTCTAGGGTGCCTCGATGCACGGCCCCAGTGGGGCGTGCGCATCGAGGCAGGTATTTTATCGCATAAGCCTTCTGCAAGTGACATATGTTGCGTTCACGTATGCAACGCCGGTTCACTTAAAAAAAATTGCCCGCCAATCCACCCTGTGAAGGTGGTTGGAAAGCGAAGCTTTTTACTCCACCCTCACGGTGACTGCGGAGAGAGAGAGAGAAACTTTAATGAATAAAATGAAACTTTAGGTCCCGTGGTTGGGGCCCCTAGTCCAGGGCTCCACTGGCACGAGCGGTTCGCTGGGCTTGGTCCAGGAGAGCCAGTTGGCTGTCCTGGTCCTCGTCCGCAAGCCGCGCCTCCCACTGCCTGTTAAAATCTTGTGGTTTTAGTAGGGTGACTGCGGAGCACTTGATATTTCACACACTACAACGTAACTTTAACCACGGCCTTTATTATTATTTACTTCACAACAATGTTCACTACTGCTTTATGATCGGTGTGATATACACTACTAGACTACCCCATAGTGGAGTAGTCTAGAAAATGAACCGAAGCAGTTACTAGGCTGGAAGGGTTTCGAATGACGTCAACCCTCTTTCAAGCAGCTGCATAAGCTTTGCAACAGCTGCAATCTAATCTTACGGACCGCGCCGAACCTGTTTCCGTTGTTTGCCCGCAGCCCTTATCATCCATCATGTTGGCTCATCCATAGAGAAAGAAATTCAACAAGAGGGGACACTCGGCAAAAACTGGCAACAGGAAACACGTCGCCATACGTCACGCTATACTTTTGACACCGAACGTTAGCTGCCGCGAGCATCGAAAAAAAAAAAAAGAAAATGAACTTAACTTAACAGGCATTGATTTATTTTTAAAATTCCTTGCCGCGAAAACTAAAACGTTTTGCGTATAAATGAACGTAAGCTTTGCGACTTATTTTCCTTGCCTTACCTAGCCACAGGTCGATGACGCGCCAGTTACATGCGCTTCTGCTTTCCTCTACGTCACGTGATCGATAACAAAAAATATCGGTAGTTTAAACAAACGCTATACATGTATGTCAAAGACATGGGACCCCCCCCCCCCCCCCCCCCTTCACGTGTGTGTGTGCTTGTGAAGACATTATGTAAAAAGTAAAGTAAGCTCAGTAAATACAGTAAGGACGACAGCTACAGTGGGCGTTTGGGAGCAACGGTCTCTCATCGCGCCACTGAATGGACCAGTCTTCGAAAACGCATCATTGAGACGACCCGTGCGATCGGAGAAGTCATCATGAATTGGTAATTTCCGTTAAGCATAGATAGCATCGTCCTCGTCGGGGCGAAGTGCATTTCACAAGTCAAGGACGGCTATACGCGTGAAAATGCACGTGTTACCAGACTATACCTACACCCATAGCAATAGCTTGTTCGCTGCGTCTTTGCGCTAGAAAACTTAAATACGCGCAAAAACGCGTAATGCTTTTTCTTTTTTTTTTTTTGAGCTTTCGTCGCCCTGCTCCCTCACACGAGAGGGTTGCATTTCCTGCGGCAAGTGCATGGGCCGCTGTGTCTTCCGCTTTGTGCGAGCGTGCAGCCGTCTATGCCTTTACGTCAACAGATTCAGAATTGTACAGAATATTTCACCGCACTGCATAGTTATGGCATGTGTACGCATTTTAAGCAGTGTGTGCAACTCATTTCTGCTTCACTTACGCCGGTGCAAACAGGAAGCGGCCTTGTACGTCACAGAATCTCGACTGATTGGTGTACTAGTGATGCAGGAATGGACTCCGGTCTTGTTCAGTGCATAGTGCACATAATCAATTTCTCAGGACGCGTGAACTCCGACGAGAACTGTCAGCGCCTGCAACAAGAGTTTACTTTCGCTGTACTGCGCACAGCAGTAATCCATGCTTGTCGGCTGTCTGTTTCGTGCATTCTGTTGCGAGTCGGTGGAATTTCACTGCTGCCATCAACCCCTTCTGTGTACATTGCTGGTTTGGGATTCCACAACAAAACAGCAACTACCAGCCTTCCGTAATAGCTGGTTTGGGATTCAACAACACAACAGTAATTACCAGCCTTCCGTAGGGGCGCAATCGCAAACAAGAGATGTTTCTCGCGCAGGCTAAGCCTACGTTCACACTTGGGAAGCGGCAAGCGGGCGGAAAGGCCAAAGCGGCCGGAAAATTTTTTCCGTGCCTGTCCAAGTTGTTCACATTTGTTTTGCTACCGCCGCGGCCGCCGCTGCCGTTTTCGTCCAGATCCATCTAGTCTGCGTACGTTTGTCGGCGTGGTGGCGCTCATTATCGCATTATTTCGAGCGGTATGTTCATTCATTGACCCACGTACCGTCATCAAAAGTGATCATTTTACACAACTTCGCGTGTCATCTGCGACCTTCGGTAAATTCCTCGTTGGCGTTCCGTAATTCTCCTCACACGGGCGCGGTAGCGCTGAGTCACAGGTTGGTGCCTAGGCCTGATAATATTTCTTTAATAGCTTTTATTTACAAGTTGTAATAACATTTCATCATTTCGTATTGTCGGCGCCTCCAGGACACCAAAGGGGCAACGGGAACACCACAGCTAAAACCCGGGCTGGCCCTTGTGTTGGGGCTCGCCAAAGCCTGCGCGTCCTACGTGAGACCTACGCTCTCAATCTATCGTCGCGACGATAAAAGCACCCCGCGACTTCTGCAACATACCGTACACGTGCGAGGAGAATTATGGAGCGCCAACGAAGAATGTGGCTAACTATTGTCTGCCATGGAAGTGGAAGAAGAAATGGCTTTTATACTTCTACCTACTTGTTTTCTAGAAATTCACAATGAATAAACGGAAGACGCGGACACCTCGGAAACGGCGGTGGTGGGTTCGCCTGGCTTTGCAAAAGCGCGAGAAGTTGGGTCACGCCAAGGCTTCGTTGCCGCACCTCCAGTCGCGCGAGGTTGAATACTATCGCGAGTATTGCTGACAGTACGTTTTAGTGCCACTCTTGTCGTAGAGCAAGGGCTGGTTCTTGATCGCGTCGATCAGCATTACAGCCTACACTTTTGGTGCCATGTTCAATTTTGCGACCGGTTGTTTACATGCTAGTGTAGCTTCCAGTGAAGCAGAACGACTTTCCGCCGCGTTTCCGCTTCGCCATGGCGAAAAAATCGGCCTGAGACCAATTTGGCTCGCAGCCTGCTTTTCTGCCTGTTTTGCCACCTAGGCGGGCGGATTTTTGCAAGATTTTGCCGCTTCCGACAGCTTCGAGACCAAGTGTGAACGTAGCCTAAGATCCTGCGCGAGCGCGGCCTAACCGGCACCTGAAAGGAAGCGGCGGAAATGTATGCCGGAGATTTTGACCACATGGGGTTTTAACGTGCACCTAAATCTAAGTAAACGGGCCTCGAGCGTTCTCGCCATCTAAAATGCGGCTGCCGCATTTGTTGCTTCATTTGTTGCGCATTTGTTGCTTCAGAATGCGGCCGCCACATTCTCGCCCAAAACTTCACAGAGTGTCAAAGCCTTAACAAACACTGTGACAGTTTTTTCCATATTCAGACATGATTCTCTGTAAATTACCAACTCAAACGGAAGCGCCCAGGAATGAAATTGTGATAGTAACACCGGTTTCATGAATTATGTCAGCGCGAAGCGACGAGAAAACAGGGTGGGTAAGTGGGGGGGGGGGGCGAAAAAATTGCGGGGGGGGGGTTTAACCCCCCCCCCCCCCCCCCCGGCTACGCCCCTGCTGGCCGCACAGGGCGCCGTGTCGCAGTTAGCGAGAACTCGGCCGTGGTGTGTAGTCTAGTGCATCTTGCTAGGAGAAGTTTGTGCCGCTTTCTCTGACGCCAGACATTACTGAAAAGTAATTTCGTTACTTTCTGGGGTACTTTTGAGGCACGCTGGCCGCACAGCGCGCTGTGACGCAGTTAGCGATAAGCAGCTCGGCCGTGGTGATACAGTTAGTTTGGCGTGTAATGAATCGTAGAGGGACAAGTCTGTGACGTTTTTTTTTTTTTTTTTTTTTTTTTGTGGCTCCGCAACAACATATACTTTCTTTCGGTACTCACGCCTGTTGAAAACGCGATGGGCGATTGCCAAGAGTGATAACGTGGGGTGTGCTGCTGGCGCCGGCAGAACGCGCGAACGACGAACATATCAGAAACTTGTAATTCGAAAATTACGTCTTCTAAAGGACTGAAAAAAGCCATTGCACCCACGCATTTGTCTTGAGTGCCTGTTGCGTCCGTCTCTGTGTATGTCGCGTACCGTCGAGTCGCCCGAGGCCAAGTTTTGGAAACGCGAAGTCGCTCGTGTATTTGTGCTGCCTAAGTGCAGGAAATAATGTCCGGAAATTGGGGAACGCTTGGAAATCAGATGTTTTCATGTATGTTTGGGATGAGTCGGGTATTTTCTACGCCATGTATGTAAAAGCGAATTGCTTTTGTTTGTAATGCCGCCCATTCACCACTTTCGCACGTTTCGCCTCGCAGTATTCCTATGTCTAAATACCAAAATGACTCATGCTTGTAACATGCTGTTACGTGCTTGCAAATGTAACATGCTTGTAATTTACTTTTTTTTTTCAGCTGGTACCGTCCGGTGGAGCTTCATACAGGAACTACTGCCTTACCTGCTGGTGTCACAACGTTGGATGAACGCACAAAAAGCGCGGAACGAGCTTTTATACAGAGCAAAATAAATATTTCCTCATTGCACAAAAGGTCTTGCGTCTACTTTGTGAAATTGCACGTGGCACAGATTCGATGGGACTTTACGAGATCTTTCGCAATCATTTTTACTAAATAATAAACCGATTCTGTACGAAGAGCAAAAAAAAAAAAAAAAAGGAAAGGAAAAAGGGGGGGGGGGGGGGCGCAGCCGGCGTGCTAGCTTGCGTTCAAAATACGCGCGCCCAAAACCGAAATCGGAAGTGATGCAAGTGATCGACACTGACCGCTTGGCACGCTGCAGTCAATTCGGCCGCTGGGCCCTATGGGAGTGTCCCCTCTTGTTGAATTCCTTTCTCTATGGCTCATCACTTTGAAGCTTGTTTTTGTGGTTTTTCTTGCGAAAACGAGTGCTTAGTTGTACGCTGAATGCCTGAATTCAAGTAAGCTATACTGCTATACCTGCAAGGTCCACACCAACGTAATAACATGGCAGTGCGAACGCACAAGAATGCTGTCGGAGAACGTCGGTGCCTGTGGCTTTCCCGGATAAATCGGAAGGACCTGAACAACGTGCGTGTCGTCACTTTGTTTCGGGCGAGTATATAACACGCCAAAACTGCACATCACGCATGATCGTAAAAGGGCGGCAGCGAAAGCCCCGTACTGGTTGGTGACCGCCCGCTCCCACAGCGCATAGTCGCCTTTACCGCTTTGAAAAAGGCCCGTGTACTTGTGTTGTAGTGCACGTTAAAGAACTCTGGGCGGTCAAAATTATCCCGGAACCCTCCACTGCCGCGTGTTTCACAATTAGATCCTGATTTTAGCGCGAAAAACCCCAATTTTGTTTTTTTTAACGGCCTACAAACTGCTTCGCATCGTCATTTCTTGGTATGTGTGCTTCGCTTAGGATATGCTAAGCAATATTTGAATGTCTGCATGCTTTCAATATAGTGGGCTACTTCTATTTAACGCAACAAAATTCACATGCACGGGCATGCACCTAACTCTAAACCAAAACTTGCAGAAAGAAACGAACACACGTTTTGAAGCTTGGGGAAAAAGTGCATATAGGTGAACCATTGTGGCAAGAAAGCTTTCCCTGAATGAAGCAGCACAAAAAATATTGAGATAGTTTTCTCTGCCGCACGCCAAGAAACATATGCTTTCCATTGACTCACCTCGCCGAGGACGATGGTAAGACCCGACGACAGGCGCTTCGCTGCAACCTTCCTCACCCAACCGCTCGTGAAGTAAATTGTGCGCCTTCAGCGATTTGTAAGCCTTTATTTCGTTCAGCGTGACGTAGCTCGTGGACGGGACAAGATAATATCCACGTACGTCGTGGCCGGGTGTGGTATCCACGCCAACGTGCAGCTAGTATGGGTCCACGCCGTCGCACATTCCGACCTTTTCTTTGTAGCGAGCCCGCGTCGGCCCTACAAGCTCGTCCATGTAGAAAGGGCAAATGTTAGCGGTTCGTCGGGATCGTTTTTTGCTTACAACGACGGACACGACAGAACCCTTGGCTGGTAGAGGTACAAAGCTTCGCTTTAAAATAGTATCGCTCACCTGGTACCTGCCGCTGGCCGCACAGTCGCAGGACATAGCTGATCGTTTCGTCGGGCAGGTTGCCGTCGAGGACGACCACAGGAGCGCGTGCGATGTGCTCTTCGTTTTCCCGTATCTGCGCGGATGATGAGCTTATCAGTGAGAACGCAGGAAAGATGGTCGGTCACCGCGAGACGTATGCGATAGGTGTCTCGCGTGCCTGGACGTTTACGAACTTTCAGACACGGCTTTCGCTTCACAATCGCACGAAAAATGCCAATAACATAAATGTTTGCACATAACCTAGAAGAAGTTGCGTAACTTCTGGGTGGGGCTGATCGCCATAATTAGCAGGGCTGGTCTCCAGCCGGCACTTGACGAATCATGTAATACGGAAACGCTGTATCGTCATGAAGAAAAGCAAGTGTCCGGGTGAATAACAACAGCAATATTAACAGTAATCAAAGTAATCAGAATGAAGTTTCCATCAAGTCTAGCTTATTAGACTCGTAGCAAAAAAGAACGGGCAAATAAACATACGGACTTTTAATTAAACATACGGAAAAGAGGAAATTTTTATTGAAGGTTACAGAGTTATATATACAAAGCAGCATTAAAACGGCGGTCTACTTAGTTCTATATAAACATCACGATATAATAGATCCTAATACGAAAACTCTAAGCAGGGGAAAATATTCTAGAGAAAGAAATGTGGAATCAAATTGGTAAGTATATAGGAAAACATATCTTATTTAATTGTACCACTTGACTAACAAATAATAAATTAAGTTTGCGGTTTTTCGTGCCAAAACCACGATATGATTATGAGGCACCATGGGACTCCAGGTTAATTTTGACCACCCGCGGTTCGTGCACCCAATGCACGGTACAGCGGCGTGTCTGCATTTCGCCCCCATCGAAATGCAGACACGCCCTTGTACACCATATTAACGCTATCGCGTTATTATAGTGTACGTCGACGTTCGGTCGCATTACTGTTAACATTTCTATGGGAAAAAAAAAATAGAGTACGATTAGTATTACCATCGAACACTTCAAAATCGTCTTTTTGAGGGTGTAATTAAGATGATTCATTGACTTGAACTGGATAGTGGCAAGATAACATTTCAGCAACCGAGAAATTGACAGCATGTTTAAACTGTAAAGCAAAAAAAGACGCACTGCTTCGACATGAACCGAACTTCAGAATTTTAGTGGGTTGCTTTTAAGCGAAGCTTAATAGGCTCACAAGTTTCGGCGGCGGCGGCGGTGGTGGTGGTGATGGCGGGGTCACGCTGAAGGAGAGGATGAAAGAGAGAAAGAGAGAGAGAGAAAGAAATAAATAAAGAGAGAAAAAAGACGCAGAGAAAAAGGGAGAGACAAAGATACATAGAAAATCACCACGAAGGTCAGAGAAAGAGAGAGAGAAGAGAGGGAGAGAAAGAAAGAAAATCACCACGAAGGTCAGAGAAACAAAGAGAGAAAGGAAGAAAGAGATATAGAAAGAGAAAGAGATATTTATTTATTTAATTATTTATTTATTTATTTATTTATTTAAGATACTCTCAATGCCTGATGGCGTTACAGAGAGGAGCGGTGAATCATTATATAATGTTAGATACAGCAGTCTGAAAGGATGAATGAACCGGATTGCTGGCGACCGAGGCGGGGAGGTGCTTCCATTCGGATGCTGTCTTGGGCACGAATGAATTGAAGAAAAGGTTTGCGCGGCGAGTTGGTACTTGTACCTTGACGCTGTGCCTATAGGATATAGAAAGAGAAAGAGAGAAATATAGATAGAGAGAGAGAAAGAAAGAAAATCACCACGAAGGTCAGAGACACACACGATAAGCTTCGCTCACCCCCATTTTCTCGACAGGGGAAGAAGGGCTGATGATTTTTATGTGCTGTATATATAAGATTTAAGTGTGCGAGAGAATTGCCCTATGTGGTCATACGGTATAAATAGGGTTCCGTGTTTTCGGATAAATCGGAAAATATCCGATAAACACTCCCCGGTAAAATTTTTGACAATTCGGATTTATCCGATAAACTCCGATTTTAACGGCCAGTATGACCATGTTCCGTTATATATCGAAAGGGCATGTTCTAAGCAGTCATTGATACATCGGCCGGTTTGGTCGATGTAAGCTTTACCTCACGTCAACAGTATCTCGTAGACCACACCCATCGCCCATTTAACAAAGGGCTTGTCGCGCACGGAGCGAGAGACGTATGACCGCTCTACAACTGTCGCAGACCTTCATGGATACTACGCTGCTGTGGCTGAAAAGTGTTCTTCTTCTTTCTGGGGTTTTACGTGCCAAAACCAGCTCTGATTATGAGGCACACCGTAGTGAAGGGCTCCGGATTAATTTTGACCACCTGGGATTCTTTAACGTGCACTACAACGCAAGCACACGGGCGTTTTTGCATTTAGCCTTTCATCGAAATGCGGCCGCCGCGGCCGGGATCCGATCCCGCGACTTCGTGCTCAGCAGCGCAACGCCTTAGCTGACTTAGCCACCGCGGCGGGTAAGGCTGAAAAGTGGAGACAGTTGAGAGGAACCTTTTCGATGAACTCCAGTACACCAGTGAATCGTTTTGGTATGTGTCCAATTTGTGAATCTAAATGTGAAGCATGAGTTGCCCCGCGCGTTAGAAACCTATGCGCTGAGTTTTTTAGTTAGTGCAGTTTCTTGAAACTGACGACATGAGCCAACTCATGAGGGATATTGTGAACTATCAGGGCTGATTAATCAGTAACATTGTGGAACCCCTGTCGCTTTGGAGACTTCACACTGTCCAGTGGCCAGTGGACAGTGTGCGAACGTTGAAAGGGCATTTTCAAAGCTGAGAATCATCAATCGAAAGGAGCGTGCTTCCATCAGTGACAGCAACCTCGTAAAGTATGATTGCCTCTATTACAACAAGCTTTAAGGTTGTAATACGCACAAACGTAGGTGTTTTGTATTCAAGTATTTGTGCTTGTGTGTATATGTGTTTGTGCATTCAAACCTTCCAGACAACAGAAGTACGCTTCGTGCGTTCTGCTGTTTTCGTGTGCAGATATAATTTCATCTAAGATTTTGGAGTATTGCATGACAATAATGCAAAATTTTACTCTGAATTTTGGAGAATTGGGGATTTACGAGAAATAAACTCCGACAAACTCCGTATTTCCGCAAGAAAATAAACGCCGAAAAAACACCCTCTGAATTTAAAGAAAAATAAACTCCGAAAACACGGAGCCCTAGGTATAAATAATGTGGCGCGAATAAAGGCGTAGTAACGTGTAACGTGTAAGGTAGAAATGTTAGAATAATAACGGCCTCTGTGCTGTGATGTCGTAAGATCATTTTTTCCTGTTAACTTGCAACGTATTTAGTGTACCCCAAAGTTTGCGGGAACAATAGCACAAGAAGGAGTATTCGTTAATGGCATCGATGGAATGAACTTTTGATGTGAAGGGAAAATCAGTGGGCACGTCAGCTGGCATCAGAACGGCATCATGACAAACCCGTTACTATTCTTTGTACAGGTGTTCCTACCTGTGCTGTCCGCGACGGCCAGCGCATCGATCAAGCAGACGAAGATAATTCCCTCTGCGCTCCCGTATCAGCAGTGGAACCCGGACCAGCGACTACACGTGCTGAATCTTATGACACCGCATGATGGCGCCTCGACTGCATCAAGCGTTGCTATAAAAAAGACTGCTACACCAGCATCCGCTCAGTGGGCACGTCAGCTGGCATCAGAACGGCATCATGACAAGCCCGTTACTATTCTTTGTACAGGTTGGTGACGATTATTCTACAGTTAAAACAAGTGATCGTTGTTTTATACAGCTGGCGTGCCCAAACTGCCTGCATGCACAATTGATTAATGCGCGGCTTCTTGTTTTGTCTTTGTTGATGCTGTGCGGGGACATTGAGCCCAATCCCGGACCAAGTACCCAAGAACTTCTCAAGCAGTTACTTGACGGCCAAAAATGCATACAAGAAAGGCTAGACGCTATTGAATCTAAGTTGAAGAAAATAGACAGCATCGAAAAAAAGCGTACAGTGCCTCGAAAGAAGGCTTGTGGATTTAGAAGATCGAAGCAGACGCAATAACCTTATTGTTTTCGGTATCCCAGAAAACGAGAAAGAAACAATCGAGGCTCTTAATGGGCAAGGTCGTCATTGAACTTTTTCAAAAATCGTTGGGCGTTAATGTGGGCTCAGTAGAAAGATTACACAGAATGGGGCGTCGCCAGCCGAACAAACCGCACCCTGTGATACTAAAATTGTTCGACCATCGTGAAAAAATAAGCATACTTAAAAACTGCTTCAAACTAAAAGTAAAGCGCATATCTGTGTCTGAAGACTTTTCCACTGCCACTAGGCAACTAAGAAAACAGCTCTGGGATAGTACAGCTAAGCTACGCGAATCGGGAAAAAAAGTCAGGCTCGTGTACGATAAAATTAGGGTTGATAACGAATTGTTTGAATGGGATGATGCACAAATGGCAAGAGTTCCAGTCTCGAGGAACCACGGTAGGACGAGGCGGAGAGATGAATGACCAAACAGAAGCACAGGAAGTTTCACTTGCCTAAATATAAACGCTCGCATCATTGTTAATAAAACCACTGACTTGGACAGTAAAGTCATCGCGCGCAATCCAGAAATTATAGTGCTCACCGAAACATGGTTAAATAGTGACATTAATGACTTTGAAATTGTGCCCCCGGGTTACAGCATCCACATAAATGACAGAGATTCGCGCGGTGGTGGAGTTGCGATTATGTTCAAAGACTCTTTACAGGTATTGAGACTTCCTGACATTGTAGGAATAGAATGTGTGGTCGTCAAAATCATCTTAAAAGAATGTGTCTTGATAATTGGTTGTTTCTATAAGCCCCCGAGTCCCGACAAAACCTTCTATGAAGAACTTAATAACACCTTATATGTGTCTTATAGAAATCACTCCTGTAATTTAATGCTTGTCGGAGACTTTAATGTTCCCCATGTTGCCTGGGACAACGATTTTCCTTATGCGCTCTCAAGTGATGCTGTACCTCTTCTAGACGTTATGCTATTTCATGATTTAACGCAACTGGTTAAAGTACCCACTCGTGTCCAAAGTACTAAACAATCCATCCTAGATCTTTTCTTAGTCAACCACAAGGTGTTACAGCGTAATCCTACTATCCATATCCTCGAGGGCATATCAGACCATAAGATTGTATGCCTCAGAATGCAATTAAATTACGTCTGTAAAATCATAAAACGGGAATCATATGTGCCTGTATTTTCTCGCGCAAGTGATGTTGACGTACTGGATGCACTAGACAGTTCATTCTCGCACTTTGTCTCCCTCTATGAGTCAGATAGGCATTCAGTTGATCAGTTGTGGAATTTTTTAAAGAACCTTGTGATAAAATGTATTGAAGACTTTGTGCCACATAAGCGGAAAGTAACTCGAAACATAAACCCCTGGATGACCAAAGAAATATTACGCATGGGACGAAGACTAAAAAAGCAAAACAAAAATTCAAGCGACTTGCAGTAGCATCCGCAAGCAGCCAGATTTGCGCACTGAGATTACAGCTGAAAAACTGTATTGCTGGCGCCAAAGCTTGCTACCAAAATGTGCAGCTAAAGAATTTTCTTTCTTCGTCCCCGGCGAAATTTTGGAGGTACCTTTCAACAAAGAAAAAATCAGTACCTTGTGGGAATCCTCGGGTCCCATAACCGCCGCACGGGCTGCGAACGTCGCTGTCAAGCGCATGCGTGCCAGGGAGAGTTGGGAGAGGGAAAACTTTCCTTCCGCGCGCGGCGCGCGGGAATCGCAAGCGCTATCAGCGCCACCGGGTGGGTCACGTGAGATCCCGCTGATATCGCCCGGGTCTGATTGGTCCCCAGCAAGCGGCGATGGCGGAAGTCTCCGCCGCCGCTCCCGTATTCCCGCAAGTGCTTAGTCAACCGCGTTCTTGCCGCGGCAAACGCCGCGGGCCCCCCCGTATTCCCCAGTTGGTAAGTCGGAAGCCCTTCTTTACCTAGTGTATTATTCTCTTCGAGGGAACCCTCAGCGATGTCAACTATAGCTAGCTGGCCTGCTTGAAGTGTTAGTTGCAGTCGTAATAAATGCTTTCCGAGTGTACACGTGGTTGTCGGCTATTGTTTCCTCGAGCTTGTACCGGACCGCGGTTGATGCGCAGGCAAGCGCCAACCGTGGGGCTCGGTGTGTCGAGGCAGAGGGCCGTTGGCATCCCCCCATATCCCGACAACCTAACCTTGTTATAAACAATACTGCTGTGACTGACAGCTCTGAAATTGCATGCGTACTTAATGAATACTTCCACTCGGTTTTTACTAGTGATAACGGTTCAGACCCTGAGTTTTTTTCATTCAGTGAATTACCGCTAATTGGCGATATACACATAGAAGAGGAGGGCGTGTTTAACCTTTTGCTGAACTTAGATGATAAGAAATCCTGTGGAATCGACAACATACTGACACGTATACATGTTTATCTTTCACCGGTGGCCGCTTTCCACCGGCTAACAAATGTTAAACGTTATCGCTCGGCCAGGACGCGCCTGTATCGGAAGTTTCTAGAACGTTATCGATGCTTCTTTTCGTTGCCTGTTTTCACCGACGCTTATGTTATCTGATTGTGTGACCGACGCGAATTGTCTAGAACCTTCTGGAAGACACGCGGGCATCAGGGATTAATCTGGAACCTTCGATGACTCAGGTATAAAAGCCGACGCGTCTCGCCGCTGATCAGATTTCGACGACCGCCGACTGTGTTCGCCGCTTTCGTTGTGCTTCGAGTGTAGCTTGCTTTTGTGGGCACAGGTTCGCCAAATAAAGAATCCGTTTCGTCATACACAGTTTTACGGCTGTTTACTTCAGCGTCACTACTACGTGACATCTGGTGGAGGTGCTAGTGCGTTCATGCAGCGAACGCCCCCGCAAAGCCGTGATCCAAGCCCGAAACCGGAGGACAGCGCCAACGTCGCCAAGGACCAGCGAGCTAGCCGTAGGCAGCAAGGACTTCTGCCGGAGTACGGACTTCTTCCCGAGAAGACCACAGCGACCAAGAGGACAAAAGTCACGACCTCGGCAGCAGCTACCATGACAGCCCCTGCGCCAACATCTGCAATCGTGATGCAACAACCCAGGGAGCCGCCGACTTTCCGCGGATCGCCATGTGAAGACCCCGAAAGCTGGCTGGAGGCATACGACCGGGTCGCTACGTTCAACAAGTGGGACTGCGACGACAAGCTGCGCCATGTTTACTTCTAGCTTGAAGACGGCGCCAGAACCTGGTTCGAGAATAGGGAGCGTGCACTAACATCCTGGGACCTGTTCCGAGCCGCATTCCTGGACACCTTCACGAGCGTCGTCCGTAAAGAACGAGCTGCAGCCTTGTTGGAAAACCGTGTACAGCTCCCGAATGAGAGCATCGGTATGTACACTGAAGAAATGACCCGATTATTCCGGCACGCCGACCCCGCTATGCCAGAAGACAAGAAAGTTCGCTAGCTCATGCGGGGAGTTAAGCAGGAGCTATTCGCCGGACTGGTGCGGAATCCACCAACGACAGTCCAAGACTTTCTCTCGGAGGCTACGACGATCGAGAAAGCACTGGACATGCGCAACCGGCAATACAATCGCCGTTCGACGCCACAGTACGCCGAATTCCAAGGACTCTCCCACGACCTACGAGACACCATCAGGGCGATAGTACGCAAAGAGCTGCTGAAGTTGCTACCGTCGTCGCAGCCTCAAGTTGCTTCCATCGCCGATATCGTGCGGGAGGAAATCCAGCAATCGCTAGGACTTCCCGAATCGCCGCAACCCGAGCCGGAAGCGATGACCTACGCCGCCGTCGCCCGTCGTCAAGGCCCCCCTCCGCGCTCGCGCCAGGGCTCCGTAACGCCGCAGTTCCGTCGTCCACCGCCGCCGCCGCCAGCACGCCCGCCCGTCGCCCAGCGCAGTTACCAAAGAAAGACGGACATTTGGCGCGCCCCCGACCACCGCCCGCTCTGCTATCACTGCGGGGAAGCCGGCCATGTCTACCGCCGATGCCCATATCGCGAGATGGGCCAACGAGGGTTCGCCGTCAATGCGCCGCGTCCAGTGCGGGGTGAACGACCGCGCGACATCGCCGACTACCTCGCCGGAGCCCAGTGGCAACCCCGACGACCCTCACGCTCGCCGTCACCAGGCCGCTACATCTCGCCGCATCGCCGTCAATGCACCGGTCCCACCCGGGGCCGATCTTCCAGCCCTTACCCGGGAAACTAAAGGCAGCAACCGATGGAGGTGTGGTTGCTGTAGGACGCAATGCCGAAGATCCTCCGCCGCCGACGACGACGATTCGCGAATCATCACGACGAAATATCAGCACGCCGCCTAGCAACAGCCTTGACAGCACTTCGCCGCCGCAAGAAGACCGGCCGACGCGACGTAGCAGCAGCGGAGCAAGCCGACGCAGCCGTGATCCGACGCCACGACTTAACCGTAATGCTAGACGACGGTCTACCGACTTAGACGTGCTCATCGATGGTCATAACGTCACCGCTCTCGTCGACACTGGCGCCGACTATTCCGTCTTCAGTGGCGCGTTCGCCACCAAGTTAAAGAAGGTGAAGACGGCCTGGCAAGGACCCGCTATCCGGACAGCGGGAGGCCACCTAATAACGCCGGCTGGAATCTGCACAGCGCGAGTCACGGTAAACAACCGCACTTACCCGGCGAGCTTCATAATCCTGCAGCACTGCTCCAGGGATGTCATCCTAGGCATGGACTTTCTAAACCAACACGGTGCAGTCATCGACTTAAGGTCCAAGTCGATAACGCTTTCAACGTACAACGCGATACCACTGGATACAAGCATAAGTTACCATGCCTTGAATGTGCTTGAAGAACAAGTCACCGTTCCGCCTCGCTCCAGCGTAATGATTTCCGTCGGTACCGAAGTGCCTGCAGACATGGAGGGCATCATCGAGGGCGATCATCACTTACTGCTCGACCGTGAAATTTGCGTCGATAGAGGCATAGCTGAGCTGCGTGCAGGGAAAGCAAGGGTGATGCTCACGAACTTCAGCCCCGAATACAAGCACATTAACAAAGGCACCACGGTCGCCTACATCGACGAAATAGTACAAGCCAGCAGTGCTTTCGCCTTCACGGATTCCAGTGCACCTGCAATGACGACTATAATACCTGAACCAACTTCGACGTCAATCAGAACCTTGCCGGGCATAAGAAAGAACAACTAAAAGCTCTGCTCCTGAATACAAGGACTGCTTCTCTCGGGCGCTCATCAAAAGTTCGACAAACCCCTGTCGCCAAGCACCGCATCATAACCGACGAAAATGTCCGCCCCACTCCGTCAGAGCCGTACCGCGTTTCGGCGCGCGAACGCGAAGCCATAAGGCAACAAGTCGACGAAATGCTACGCGACGACATCATCCAGCCGTCAAGAGTCCGTGGGCGTCCCCCGTGGAATTATTGAAGAAGGAGGATGGAACCCTACGTTTCTGCGT